>NW_011361349.1:0-3497 GCF_000735185.1 Notothenia coriiceps
AATGTATCTTGTGTTGACCCCCCCCCCCTGCAGATGCTGCTCCTCTCCCAGGACTACGGGAAGCACCTCCTGGGGGTGGAGGACCTGCTGCAGAAACACGCTCTCGTGGAGGCCGACATCTCCATCCAGGCCGACCGCGTGAAGACCGTCAACCGCAACGCGCAGAAGTTCGCCGACGACATGGAGGGTGAGAGAGAGAGAGAGACACAGAGAGAGAGAGAGTGAGAGAGTGAGACACGCAGAGAGCGAGTGAGACAGACAGACAGACACACACAGACAGACAGACAGACAGACACACACACACAGACAGACCATACACACTCCCCCTCCGTGATGTAGTGAGTGACACACGAGGCTCCCTCCTGTCAGATGGAGGGAGTAAATACGGCAGCAAGCTTTGGGACGGCCTCCCCTCTCTCCGGCAGAAACAGGAAATGCCGTAACTTTATGTAACAACGGTTTCAAGTCAGCATCTCTTAGACAAAAAATGTAAATTAAGAACTCAAATAAAACTCCAAACATCTTTAATTGTTACTTTTTTGTGACGAGAGAGAGAGATCTTTGTTTTGTTTCTTTTTAGATTTGATACTTGCGGTTTTGTAATAATATATTGTTGTAAATTGTTTAATGAATGAATTGTATTGTTTTTTTTCTTATCATTTCACTCTTGAATTGTATTGTCTTTGACGCTTTGGAAATATTGTTCACCTGACATTCAAGAAAGCACATTGAATTGAATTCAGAGAGACATTTTAGTATGTTATTCTCTCCTTAATGAATCTCTCCGTTCTTGTTTGCTCAGATATAAATACGTTCACTTTAAAGTTATTCTAATCCTCAATCTCCTCCTTCTCCTCTTCCTACTTATTTTTCTTTCTCCAAATCCTCTTTATCGCCCTCTCTGTTTGTCCCATTCTTCTTCCTCGCCTTGTTCCCTTTTCCTTTCCCCTTTTCCTCGTGTCCCTCCTCTACCTTTGTTCTTTCTCCTCCTTGTCCTCCACCTCTTCCTCCTCCTCGTCTTCCTCCTCCTCCTCCTCTTCCTCCCCCCTCAGGCTATAAGCCGTGCGACCCTCAGATCATCAGGGACCGAGTGGCTCACATGGACTTCTGCTACCAGGAGCTGACTCAGCTGGCGTCGGAGCGGAGGGCCCGGCTCGACGAGTCGCGCCGCCTCTGGAAGTTCTTCTGGGAGATGGCCGAAGAGGTTAGTGTAACTTTTAATATATACGTATTGATAGTTGTAGGATCCATATGTTAAAATATATCATTTGATATATTATGCGTGTATATAGTAGGGATGGGAATTTGAAAGCACATTAATATTCGAATATTCGACCCCCAAAAAACGGTTAAAAAAGAAAATACATTTTTTTTTTTGTTGTTGTTGATTTTTGTCCTGTCGCAGTCCATTTTTTTTTTGTTTCATTTATTTTTTGTTTTGTCTTTGTTTTTTATCCTGTTGGACTCGAATCACATTTTTGTCATCCTAATTTGTTTGCCAACTGCTATTGTGCTGTCTGTCTGGCTGTTTATAAAAAAGTTTCAAAAAAAAAAATACATAAAAAGTTTGAATAATACATTTTCAAATAAATATAGAAACCAAACCAAGTTTTCTTTGATATTTTTCTTATTTAAAATGGCGCTGTCGTATACATTTAATTAATCCATTTGATAATATGCAATCAACTTCTCCAGCACCCCTCCCAAAAGAAATAAAATGATAATTACAATACAATAAAAATATTCAAAACTCATATTCGAATAGTCGATTAATCATTCCCACCCCTAGTATATAGATATATTTGAACATTGTAATCCTTTGATATTAGTATTATTATATCATTTATTTAAACCAGCTGTCGTAAAATGTACGTCATACTGTAGCCGACTGCAGCTGCTGGTAATTGGAAGAGGAGGAGAAAAGAATCACGGAGCAATATCGTTTTTTGACCTTTGAAAATGTGTTGATACCGTTTGTTTGAGTAAAGACTCGACCAAACTTTAGTCAGCTTATTGCTACTTGTGGATATATGGATTTGTGGATTAGACGGAATAGTCGATTTAAAAGTGATTTGCTCTAACTGCGTCCTGACTGCGTGCGTCCTGCAGGAGGGATGGATCAGGGAGAAGGAGCAGATCCTCTCCTCCGAGGATTATGGGAAGGATCTGACGGGAGCGCGGCGTCTGCTGAGTCAGCACAAAGCCTTCGAGGACGAGATGAGCGGGCGCGCGGCCCACCTGCAGCAGACCATCCGGGGGGGCGAGGAGCTGGTGGCCAACGACCACTTCGGAGCGGACAAGATCAAAGAGCGCATCCAAGACATCCAGGTACACAGAGAGGCTCGAGGATTTTGAATTTAAAAAATCTGAAGTCCATTATTTGAAGGATTTAGCAAAGTAAAAAAGTGTAAGTAGTAAAAGTGTAGAGAATTCAGGTGTTTTCCTTGGCCTGCAACCAGCACTAGTTCCAGGTGAAAATATGATTTTTGAAAATATGATTTCACACTTTTTATCTTCTGTTTCAGTGTTTCTTATAGCCTATAGGATTCAGTTCTTTCTAGGTATCTAGAAGCCAGCAAGACAACAACATTTATTGCTGTTTACCTAAAAATATAAATATATTTTTCAGGCTGAACATAGTCAAGTCAAGTCAAAGCCAACTTTAATGTCAACCTTTCAGTTTGTGTGAACAGACAGAGAGATCGAAATACAGTTTCCCACAATCCAGAATACAAAAACAAATATATATATATACACAATCAACAGACACATTTATACATATGCACACATTAAGACCTGAATAAAAGCACAACAATCAATAGATATAAAAATAACAGTAACTTCAATATCTTTGAGAATGTACATTAGTGCTAGACTGTCCTAGCAGTTTAAAAAGTGTCTGGTGCTGGATTACGCTGCCATGGACAGTCTTGCACAAATGTACATTATTTGGTTTGATTTGTTTGCACTAGACCAGGGGGGTCAAACACAATTTCATAACGGGCCACATTCGCATTATGGTTGAACTCAAAGGGCCGGTTGTAACTTTAAGACTATATAAAAATACATATATAAATATTTAATATATATAAAATAATGTATTATATTATATTATTGCCTCTGCATTGGATTATTATCGGATAGGGTAATAACTTCATAATTAACTACGACTGAAAGCAGATGTCTAGAGCAAATAATTGCAAGTCTCTTCAGTGAGAATGTCACCAAAGGATTTTAAAAGAAAAGCAACATTTTAAAAAAAGGTGACATTTTGAAAAAAAAGTTCTGAGAAAAGTCAAAAAAGGCATATTTAGAAGAAAAAAAATTCTAATCTGAGAAAAAAAGTCACATTTGAGATGCATTGTCCTCCATGTATGCGCAACGTGCTTCTGTAAATCGCCATGTAACCGTATAACAAATATATTATATTCTTTGCAAGCTCTTGTGGGGCCACAGAAAATGAAGTCGCGGGCCGGATTTGGCCCCCGGGCCTTGAG
>NW_011361350.1:0-2406 GCF_000735185.1 Notothenia coriiceps
ATCCAAATATGGTCATTTCCTTTGTATCAGCAACCAATCGTGAAAGCACAAAGGGGTCTTAAACCAAGAAACAAAATCTCATTGGCTGGTCTCAATTTCTGACAACGTGATTCGTTCAGACGCGTCACGTGGTGTGCTAAAACACTTCCTGGTTAGCTTTCCGCTAGAAATGTAAATCTCAAAATGGCAAAAGAACGGTGAAAAAAACAACAATTGTCACTTGCACGAAGCAAAGTTATACAAAAAAGAAATTACCCCGAACATGAAATACCTTCACGGAGTGCGTCGATGCGCAAGCTGTCATCCAAAGAACAGGAGGGCTTAGCTAGCGCCTCACTGCAATCTTTAAAGGTCGTTTTCTCAAAATGAGTTTTTTCTCCTACTCTGAGTTCGAAATTTCAACTTCAGTAGCACGTAGATACACCAAGACTTCCAGTTATATTCCTATCAATATTATGAAGGCTTTTACAGAAGGGTTTGTTCATATATCATTCATAGCCTGAATTATACAACATTGTATACCTAAAAACATGGCAAAAATTGATATTTTAGGGCTGTTGACAGTATTTTCTGATTTATGGAGTGATAAAAAGAGATATCCAATATCCCTTCTGTAAAAGCCTTAGATACTAATATGACTACAAAATGAAACAAGAATTTTGAACCTGGCTTTATCCAAAGATCAGATTTCGATTCCTGAAATGTGTTAAAATATGCACATATTTAATGAGATAATGACTAATTTGCATATTTAAACATGCTATTTCAGAGAACTTGTAATACAAAATATTATTGACTTATTGCAAGTAATTGACTGGAGAAATTTCTAGCTGATACCTTTAAGTTAAAAAAATTACCCTATTCACCTGGGGTGTCTCGCCTTAAACTGTCCCTAGACCTTCCCAAGACCTTCCCTAGATAGGCCCTTTGCTGCAGCCCCCCCTCCCTCTGGAACTCCTCTCCCAGTCACATCCAATCTACCGACCCTCTCACGCCATTCCAAACAGCCTCAAAACTCACCTTTTCACTCTTGCTGTCGACTCCTAACCCTCTCCCCCCGCCCCATTCCACCTGGCTCAGCGCTTTTTACTTTGTGTTGTTATTTCTCTACTTGCTTGTAAAGCGTCTTTGAGCACCAGGAAAAGCGCTATATAAATAACATGTATTATTATTATCAGATCTTCCCTGGATCTTTGAGCGATCTTCCACATCCATGCGGTCCATAGAGCATGCATACTTTTATTTTCCTTAAGCCCCGCCTCCAATCCTCTCCATCATGTCCGCTCTCGGCTCAGTCAGAAGAATGGACAGGGAGATAACTCTGGATTTGGCTCTTAGCGCATTTGACCTCTTTTAGGCCATAATGATTTAAAGGGCTATTCAAGGGTTCGTTCTGGATATTTGATTTAGCTCAAAAATAATTATCGATTATAAAAATGTGCTTCAACGCCCGGCTCACTGCCTGGGGACTTGGTGCAGAAAGGTGTTTTTTTTCTAGAAAGGTAGAGGTAGAAAAGCTGCACTCAGTTGCACTGACACACACATGAGGGAGGGGGGGAGGATGAGCAGACCTGAGATCAGTCAGACGGCCAGCCCCAGGATGTCTCTGCTGTCATGTTTGTTTGTGAAGGTTTCCATTGTCACAAGA
The DNA here is from genome assembly GCF_000735185.1 of Notothenia coriiceps. Taxonomy (NCBI): domain Eukaryota; kingdom Metazoa; phylum Chordata; class Actinopteri; order Perciformes; family Nototheniidae; genus Notothenia; species Notothenia coriiceps. The sequence continues at coordinate 1,649 of NW_011361350.1, forward strand.
CCTGCAATAAACTGCTGTGTTGTCAAATGATTCAGAGGTTTGTGAGTTACCAACTTGTTTGGCTGTGATAACAGGAACACTTCAAGGTTAGATTAAAGGAAACAGCAAGTCAGAACAATGGTGAGAGTGAAAGAAAGTGGAGTTCCAAAGAGAGCGTTATGTAAACTCAAAGTGTGAAGGTACATTTTTTAATAAAGGAACTGCAGTCGGCAACTACTGCCATCTTTTGTGTAGTAATGAATGTGCCTTGGTTAAACCACAACTTTTATTTTGAAAAAGAGATTTGAGTTTTTTTTTTTTCTTTGTAAATGTCAAATCATTTTTATTTTAATCAAATGATCATGACAGTATTTAATGATAATGGAAATCCTGACCCGGTATTTGTTACTTATTCATTAATTATGGGTTTCTTTTAGTATCCCTGATTATGTCCTATTTCTGATAATTGTAATATAGTATATTATAGTTGTCACTAAGTATCTCCAAATTATGGGGAAACGATGGCCTACAAAGAAAATTATATTTTATCTTATCTAAAAGATTACTCTGATTTATAAGTGAAGTATTTCATAATCCTGGCATAATATCTCAAAATTATAATTTTATATTTCTTAACTACGGGAACATCTTCAGGAGGTAGAAACTTTATCATTCAAATGTATGGCATACAGGGGAATTTATGTATGTAGTACCATGGTATGTATATATATATATATATATATATATATATATATACATACCATGGTACTACATACATA
>NW_011361350.1:2849-4364 GCF_000735185.1 Notothenia coriiceps
CTATACATATATAGTATACTATAGTAGTAGTATATATATATATATATATATATATATATATATATATATATCTTATTACTCCATTGCATCTGGGCTAAGTGCTGAAAAGACTTAGACTCTTCTTGAGAAACTACTGGAAGATAATTGACTAACCCAAACTGATTTTCTTCCTCTTAGCGTTTATTGTTTCAATTACGAAAGCCAAACGAACAAGGCAAAAAATGTAAGAATCTTATATTTATCAAGCAAACAAAACCTTCATTATAACTACACACTAAAGTTTTACCAGGTAAGAGACCTGGAGGCCTTTCTCCTGTGAAGCCAATAAAATAAGAAAGAAGATCAAAAAGGTTCATTTTCTAGCTGTCAACCATGTTGTATGCTATTTATTATTGTGTGAAACAATAGAGTGGTGCAGTGATGACATGTGTTTGCAGATCAACCCGGAAGTTAGCATCTCAACAGTTCCCTCCACGAAAAGCTATAACATTTTTATATTGGATTTTTAAATACTGCAGTAAATATGCTCTGTGGCAAACACACATTTATGTGTGTACACAATGTGTTCAGCAGGATAATCTCCATTTATTACACCACTTTTGCGATGTCTGAAGCTACAGAAGTAAGAAGCTAACATTAAGCCATATTTAAAGGTCATCTATCATGCTATTTTTAGGCAATAGCATAGGTCTCAGATATATAAAAATATATAAAAAACATGTCTATGAAGTGTTTTGCTCAAAATACCAAACAGATCACCCATTCTAGCCATGCACCATATCCCTCTATTTCACTTCCTGTTTCAAAAGTGCTAATTTTATGTATAAAACTTTATAAAAAAAACAACCTATCACGGCAAGACGTGAACATGTGACGATTTACCATGCTGGGAGACGTGAAGATGTCACGATTTCGTCCCTTCAAACGTGATAGTTACACGGTATTGTTAACCCATGTTAACCAGTGGAGAAATAACCGGAAATGCCAAGCAAATGCTACCCCGACGGTCGGTTGTTATTGCCTATTAATATCTAATAATAAAATAATAAAATTCAATAACGTTCTTCAACCACCAGGTGTCCCTTTCTATCAGCTCTGCACTGTTATGGTGTAAATACAGCCTATCTACATCTATCTATAAAAGTCAGCCGAATTAGTGTTGATATTGCAAGGAGAGGTATTGTGTGAAAAGAAATGTAAGATGTTGTTTAATTGCTTATATATTTATGATCCACGTCACGTTTTCAGTTTTGGCGGCAGTTCTCCTGTTTGTCTAGAAGTCTTTTCAGCAGGGCTCTATAAATAGAGAATTACGGCAGATATGTAATATTTAATGCAGCCGAACCATCTATTACAATGCCGTTATGTGATGACTTTCAAAGAGAAAAGCAAGCACACTCGGAATAAAGTATTATTTTATTTTTAAAAAACGTTTTCGGATTTCACATCGCATAAACACCAATCCCAGCATGCATTGCGGCTAAACCATCCAATTATCGAGCTGAGGATCTTGCC
>NW_011361351.1:0-2710 GCF_000735185.1 Notothenia coriiceps
GAGTGGACAAAAGAGAAATCCCAAATACGAAAAATAAAATTATACAATTTACAGATATGTATATAAATATATTTATATATATATATTTATATGTATATATATATATATATTTGGGCGAGTATATCGACACTCCTTCCCTCAGGCTCAGGACAGAGATCTCTGTGTGTGTGCGTTTCCTGTTAAAGTGTCTATAACCTGTATATAAGTATATATACAGTTTATAGACGGTGTATATACTTATCTGTTAAAGATGTATTAGTGAACCTACAGATGACTTTCAACATGAATCATCATAAAGATATCATTAAGTGTTTGATCAACATGGAACCTGGCCCTGCTCACACACTTCACTCAGTTTCCTTTTCCAGTGAGTTTATTTCATATAAAAAAGATGTCATAGGATATACCTTCAACATATACTCTGTGCTACATTACATGAATACATTGCATTCAAATATGAATGCAAATAAACAGCAGCTAAATAACAGAATGTACACATTCCTACTTTAATGCTTTGGTTGCTGCTGGAGAGGTGTTGGTCACTTTAACTTCATGAAGTTCATTCATTTTTAGAAACATTCTACAATTAATACATTTTGTTTTCTTTTTAAGCATTTTTTTCATCTCCATCTCTCCATAAATATAGGTTTATATATAACACTATGAACACAGTCACATGTATTACATTTTAATCAGCACATTTAAGATGGCTTTAGGAATCATTCACCCTTTAGTTATCAGGCCTACCAGACAGCACTTTAGAACAGAGCACATGTTTACACATGTTTCTTAGTTTGGACATTTGCAGTCCGTACATGACGGGGTTCATTAGTGGCTGTATGATGGTAAAATACAGTAACAGAATAATACGCAGCGCACTGGGAACACCGCTCATATCAAATCTACTCTGAAGTATTTCAAAGCTGCAGCCAAAAGAGAAGTTGAGGAGGGAAACAAGGTGAGGTGTGCAGGTACTGAGAGCTTTCTGTCTGGTCTGTTTGGAGCCAGAGAAACACACTCTGAGGATCCTCATGTACGAGAAGAGGATTGGAAAGAGAGGGACAAAGACAGATAAAGCAGTGTTAAAAAGTCCATAAATGTTGTTCACCTGAGTGTCAGAACATGCCAACTTCACAACAGCATAGTTACTACAATACAAACCATTTATTATGTTTCCACAAAGTGTCAAACGGATGCTTAAATATAACGTTGTCGGGAACTTTACAAAAGAGTACAACCAAACCAGAATAATGAAGATAAGCGCCTTGTGAGAAGTCATACGTGTGTTATATTGCAGAGGATAACAGATAGCAAGATATCTGTCATAAGACATGACGGTTAAATTGTAAAACTCAATACCTCCATATGTATGCAAGCAGAAAATCTGCAGGAAGCAGAGCGGAGCAGAAACAGTGTGAATGTCAGAGAGGATCTGAACCAGAAGGAATGGAAACAGCCCTGTACTACCATACAGTTCATTTACAAACAGGCTGCACAGAAAAAGGTACATAGGTTCATGTAAGCTCCTGTTCACACAGATAACCACAATCAGAGACGTGTTGGCAACAACAATCACAATGTACAACATGGCAGTTATCATGAAACACAAGTACTTCAAATATCCAACATTCAAATAAGCTCCAAGAATGAAATAGGATACAGTTTCTGAAGTTGAATTGGACATCATTCTTAGAGGTTAAACGTTAGTATATCTGAGCACATTTAAACTTCACAGTCTTAACTTACCATCCCCCCCCAGAGTGTGTCAGGAACTGTAAATGAATGCAACATGAGCACATCACACAGTGCAGTGTCTCTCCCCTGCTGTGCTGCAGACTGCTGCAGTCCCTTCTGTCAGCTGCAGAGACTTCTGCTGCTTTAAAGCTTCCAGAACACCAGAAGCCAACAGGCCAGCCCCTCACCATCAGGACCCAGACCAGCCTATCTGTAGTCAGAGATGGGTAGTGGGCTGGGTCAAAACACATAATGTGACCACAACAAATCAGGGCCTTAATTTTCTTTTGAAAAAAGTGACCAGAATTTCGGATTTACAGGTCACAAACTGAACCACTAATAAACTACAAGGTTCACCATGAAGCAGAGTATGAGTGCTTTGCCAGCGGGGCTCATATACAGATAGTGTCTTGGTTTTGGATTTATGTTTTCATTTTCCACCTTTTATTTAGAAATGATTTCCTCCTTGTGTCTTGTCTGGTCCTACTTCATGTGTTTGCCTTCCTGTCTTTAGTTTCCCTGGTGTGTCTGATTGTGTTCACCTGTTGCCCTTATGTTTCTGCCTCCCCTGCCCAGCTGTGTCTTCTCCTGTGATCACCCTTCTGTGTATTTAATCTTGTCTTCCCCTGTGCTCCGTGTCTGTTAGTCATCTCATAATGTCTATGATACCTGCTTGTCTCTTCATGTCCATGTTCCCTCATCGTCTATGCTTGTCCATGTTTTGAAGTCCATGCTACCTGTCCCTTTTTGATGTCAGGCTCCATGTTTGTTCCTGAGGTTTTTTCTTCATCGGCTTTGGGAAATAAAGCTTGTTTTCTGTTACCTGACCTTTTTAGTCCTTTACTGCATTTGGGTCCTATTTTCCCCCAACCCCGACAGTACGAACAGACCAGAATGGACCCAGCAGTTTTTTTCCCCTCAACAGAATGATCCGCTGATGTACACTCTTGAATATATTTTTTATAAGTGGATGAGT
>NW_011361352.1:0-1363 GCF_000735185.1 Notothenia coriiceps
ATACTGCGGGGTTAATGGGGTCTCAGGTAACTCACCTGTACTGAGGGGTTAATGGGGTCTGCAGGTAACTCACCTGTACTGAGGGGTTAATGGGGTCTGCAGGTAACTCACCTGTACTGAGGGGTTAATGGGGTCTGCAAGTAACTCACCTGTACTGAGGGGTTAATGGGGTCTGCAGGTAACTCACCTGTACTGAGGGGTTAATGGGGTCTGCAGGTAACTCACCTGTACTGAGGGGTTAATGGGGTCTCAGGTAACTCACCTGTACTGAGGGGTTAATGGGGTCTGCAGGTAACTCACCTGTACTGAGGGGTTAATGGGGTCTGCAGGTAACTCACCTGTCCTGCATTAGGGAACATATACCTGAGACCAACAGCAGCTCTACAGGTGAGGAGAGGCTGTCACTCATCACCTGTAGAGCTCTGCCACCAAACTTTCTTCAGACCTCTGGACGTAAAGTGTTCTAAGGTCCATCTTCTTCTTCTTCTTGTTCTGTACTCGGTGTTTAAACCTGAGGCCTCCACGTGTGTTTACCTGCTCTGACATCACTTCCTGTCCGCAGGTGGACAAAAAGCAGACGAGCGTCTCATTGGACGACGGAGACGATGAGTCCGGAGACTCGGAGGAGGAAGGGCGAGCGAAGCCGGCGAAGAAGAGAGAGGCGGTTTGGATCGATGAAGACGATGAGAGGGAGGAGCAGTGAGTCTTCTTCTGTGGTGTCTGAAAGACTCTTCTTCTGTGGTGTCTGAAAGACTCTTCTTCTGTGGTGTTTGAAAGACACTTCCTCTGTGGTGTTTGAAAGACACTTCCTCTGTGGTGTCTGAAAGACTCTTCTTCTGTGGTGTCTGAAAGACTCTTCTTCTGTGGTGTTTGAAAGACTCTTCTTCTGTGGTGTCTGTATAAATATAACCAGTTCTAATGGAGGCTCTTCTTCAGGGTGGACATGAAGCATCGATTCCGCAGAGATCTGATCAGAGGAGAAGCTGAGGAGACGCTGAGCAGCAGGAAGCTACAACAGAGGATGAGAGAACAGTGAGACACACACACACACACACACACACACACAGACACAGAGACAATCACACAGACACTCACTCACTCACTCACATTGAACTGTGTGTGCTTCAGGTTCCAGAAGTCGATGGGAGGAGCTCCTTCGTGGGCGGAAAACTCTGTGAAGAAGAAGAAGAAGAAGAACGGTGAGTCTCGTTCACACAGCCTTGATTAGTCTGTTTGAATCTAGCTCTGGAGCTGCCGCTGAACTCTGGAGCTGCCCGTGAGCTATGGAGCTGCCCGTGTGCTCTGGAGCTGCCCGTGTGCTCTGGAGCTGCCTGTGAGCTATGGAGCTGCCCGTGTGCTCTGG
>NW_011361353.1:0-2680 GCF_000735185.1 Notothenia coriiceps
TGTTGGATGTGTTGCATATCATTGTATTTGTTATTGATTAACCTCTCTCTCTCTCTCTCTCCCTCTCTCTCTCTCTCTCTCTCTCTCTCTCTCTGTGTGTGCAGCCGGACGAACTGACCAACGCTCTGGAGATCAGTAACATCGTGTTCACCAGCCTCTTCGCTCTGGAGATGCTGCTCAAGGTTTTAGTCTACGGGCCGTTCGGATACATCAAGAACCCGTACAACATCTTCGACGGCATCATCGTGGTCATCAGGTGAGCACAGGACTTCATAACACTTACAGAAAATATACAAAGGGCTGCACCAAAAAAGATTCTCTCTCTTTTTGATCCATTTCTATAAAAACCTGTCTGAAAATGAGCTGATCAGATTTTGGCCACTTTATGATGTCATAACGATGTTTTGTCTTGTGTAACCATTAGCCAATCAGCAACCAAGGTAACCCCCCCCCCCTTATCACCTGAATCTCCTCCTAGAGCACCATTGAGTTATTTGTAACCAAATGTCTCTCAGAGGGGCGTGGGGAGGGGCTCCTTATTTTCATCTAAAGTAACAGACAGAGAATCAGCACTTTGGAAACAGGGCTGAAACAGAGGGGATTATGGGTAATGCTGCAATGATCTGTTTGGTTTTTCAGCCAATCAGAAACAGGCTCTGGATATATCTGAGACCTGTGAGATATTGATGAGAAACAGTATAATAGGGGACCTTTAAGAATGTCCTCCACAACATTAGTCAAAGTGAAAAGGTAGAACATTAATGGACGTGACTCTCCCTGGTTCCCCCCTCAGTGTGTGGGAGATCGTGGGTCAGCAGGGCGGGGGTCTCTCGGTGCTGAGGACCTTCAGACTGATGCGGGTTCTGAAGCTGGTTCGCTTCATGCCGGCTCTGCAGAGACAGCTGGTGGTTCTGATGAAGACCATGGACAACGTGGCCACCTTCTGCATGCTGCTGATGCTCTTCATCTTCATCTTCAGGTAGGTCGGGGAGAGGGAGCAAACTGACATTCTGCTTTAAGGCCCAATGGAGGGCAACATCCATATGATACACTTTCACGTTCATATTTTTCACAAGTAGCTTCAAACTGAATTTGGATTTGACGTGGCTTTCTGAGCTTTTACGCACCAGTTACATTGTGGAATTTCAGCATTGCACATCTTTCTATATACAGGGAGGGAGATTTGATTAAACGTAATGTGAGCTTTGTAATTGTTAGTCGCCACATTGTGTTTGTTTTGGACAGGGCTAACTGTATCTCCATGCTTACAGTCTTTATGCTAAGCTAATCACCTCCTATCTCTCGCTTCACACTTCTTCTCATCTTCCATTGAAATAAACCACATATTGTTGATCTCTAGCTTTTCCAAAGTAGTTTAAACACCTTTTAATTCGACTGATATTGTACCTTTTTTCTAATGCCAGTGATATTTGAATGAGTGTCATTGACGTGTGTGTGTCGCTCTCCATGGTGCTGAACTTGGCAGAATCACTCCATTTCCACTTCCTTTGTTTATTGATTTTTATTCTTACCTTTTATGCTTTTGACTTTTTTTTATATTACCATATCTTACTCAATATGTTCCTAGGATAACTTTTTATTTTATTGTATTTTCTCCTCCCTCATAGCATTGACGTTGTTTTTAAAGGGTGCTATATAAATAAAATGAATTATTATTTTATTTTTTTGGCAGCATTACCGCCTAAATACATTATGGGACACCTCACCTGTTTATAAACCAACAACTGTTCATCACCTGAGAGAATATACAGTATGGTGTTTTATTAGTGAATGCTTTCAGCCCCCAGAGGCCTGTACTACGAAGCTGGTTCAACCTTACCTGGATGTGTTTGAGTTAGCCGGTTGGCCTAATCCAAAACATACGCGCTCTCGCTAAACGGTCCTACGACGCTGGTTATCAAGTGGATCGCTCAAGCCAGCCGTGTCCTATCTAGTTGCGCGTTCACATGAAAGGGGTGGTATCTGGAGCATTCGACCAATCACAAACATGGAGAAGCGTACTGACAGCACAGCGTCATACTTCCTGAATGAAAAGTCAACTATAATATTAGACATATGAAGAAGTTAAACTTTAAACATCCATGACTTAAACACTTGATCCAGGATCAAAGCCACATAGCTGCACCTGCAAGGTGAATACAGCTGGTAACAGAACAAGTGTTTGAATGCGTACATTAACAGGTTTATGATATCACTGCCCCGTCTAAGACACCATCTGACTTTCATTACATTTGACTCGAGTGTTTCGTCAACTTAATGTGTTGCTTAAAATAATACTTCTGCATACAGTCTGTGACACTGTGAGTGTTGCACGGCCAGATACGGCTCAGCTGACTCAGATAAGGAAATATATGATACATTGTGATGTGATATGCCGCAGACTGTACTTAATGTTACTCTGATCCGGTTACTTATGTTGTGGCAGATATTTAAGTAAGCTTTCTTAACGCTAATGTTATAATAGTCAGATTGCTCTGAAGATGGGAGGTGATATTCTATTAATGTTCACGTTCACACAGTCGGTGATTTTTGCCGGCCGTCTTTCCTGCAACGGCAGCTTTTCTGTATTTCCTTTCTCCTGTAATAAGACTTGATCGCTTTAAACTCCGCACACTGAGCTCTGATTGGTCAGCAGGCAGTGCTTTCACTGAGTTGATAG
>NW_011361354.1:0-1754 GCF_000735185.1 Notothenia coriiceps
GACTCGACGCAACCCTCCTCCACCCCTTTTCACCTCCTGTCCCTCTGAATCCAGGGTCAAGCTAAGCCCCTCCCCTTCAGACACACCCCACTATCCATTCACCACCACCAGGGTCAAGCTAAGCCCCTCCCCTTCAGACCGACCCCAACTATCCATTCACCACCACCAGAGTCAAGCTAAGCCCCTCCCCTTCAGACCGACCCCACCATCCATTCACCACCACCACCAGTGTCAAGCTAAGCCCCTCCCCTTCAGACCGACCCCAACTATCCATTCATAGCCACCAGGGTCAAGCTAAGCCCCTCCCCTTCAGACCAACCCCAACTATCCATTCACCACCACCGGGGTCAAGCTAAGCCCCTCCCCTTCAGACCGACCCCAACTATCCATTCACCACCACCAGTGTCTAGACCCCGGGGGGTTTCATCGGATCGGTTCTCCCCTCCCGAATGATACTCCTGCACAACGGGGCCTAATCGCCAAAACTCCATCACATTCATTTGTGTATTCCCGGAAATAAATATGTATTCTTTCATCAACACCGTCTCTCCTGATTGAACACTTCATATCCTTCCAAAAGTCACGTCCATGCAGTGAAAGAACTCTTTAATCTACTTCTATAGAAAGAAGCCCTCACTGTGTGCACGCGGACAGAGCGACTGAGTAAGATGTTAATTGCATTAAATTGTAATAAGTGATGAAACCAATCTAACATTGAAATATTAAACAGGCAATTTCCTTAAAATGCACTTTTCTCCGCTCATAAAAATGACACTTTTTGTTGTTGTGATTGACATATGAACTACTTCCAGAGCAGGAAGTACAAATACAATTGTTTGTTCTAATTTGTTGGTATTTATATCAAATCATTTTAATTATCAAGCTGAACTTATAACACGTAGAGAATATTGGTTTTAAATAGGGTATAGAAAAAACTCATATCAGGGTGTTTTTTAAATTATAACGGTATTTATTCTTTAATGATTGTATTTAAATGTCTACGTTGTTCCAGTCCCTCGAACACATGTTTAGGCTGGACTCTAGACATTTCACCAGCGCTGCTCGTTGAAGTATTTCCATTCATTCGTCGTTCTCTAATAAGTGCTTCCTGTTGAAGAGGTGGATTAAATACTTGTGTCACTTCCTCCTCGGGCAAACAAGTTCAGTTCAACAACATTTGTTTGTTTGGTGCATGTCAGATTTTTGAAATCCACAAACCATCCTAACTACAGACAGCTCCTCTCCTTGCTCTTCTTGTATTCCATCTCAGTCTCATTGTCTTCACATCCATCTTCACATGCTAAGCTACTTTATGAAAACTGAGTATCAGACGGTAAAGTTCACGGTACAAGTGTGCTTTAACTTCAATCCTTTATCCATGAATGTTTGTGTTCATTCTTCCTCTATTCCACCTTACTGTAAAGCCCTTATGTTGCTTTATTTGTATAAAAGTTGCTATACATAGATATTCCAATTTTAAATGACTAATACCTAACTGAATAATTAATTTAGACCGGATGGTGCATTTGTGTGAGATCATTAAACTCTATATTGGCTGAACCATCACATGTTGTTATCTCACTTCCAGTCTCTTTGATTTATTTCACACTTCCTGTTGTGATTGTAATTGAAGACAATAAACATCCTAAATATGTTTATCTTTCTTAGATAGGCCCTCTGCTCTGTGTTCTATGGATTTTAGTGCATGTCAATGGTCTGCAGAGGCTAAAATCCCTGTGTTTCCCCCCCCCCCC
>NW_011361355.1:0-1777 GCF_000735185.1 Notothenia coriiceps
ATCTGGTTGCTCGGTTAGTCACCTGTGCGTTGTCACATACTGTGTGTGTGTGTGTGTGTGTGTGTGTGTGTGTGTGTGTCTAACCTCCTCTCTGTTTACATCCGAGCAGACAGGCAGAGGCCCTGAAGGCGGACATGACAGGTAAGTTTCACAACATGTTTTTTTTTTACCTGCTGCCATCTCTGGTTCTTTCTACATGTATTCTGCTCATTATCACGTCATTATATTCATTATAGGAGAAGTTATATTTGAAAACTAGTAGGACACACATTGGGTCACTTTATGGGTTTATATGAATGGTAATAGCACAAGAGAAAGGAAACACTCACTGAGCTTCGTGAAGGCATTACTTAATCGTGGGAAGACAGAAATTGTGATCGCAATTACAATGTGGTATAAGTGGAAACGTTCATATTACCACATCCAGCAGAGCACAGTCCAATGTCCAAAGCTTTTTCCTACCACAAGCGTTTTATCTCACCAAAAAGTCTAACCTTTCTAAACACAAGCCGTCGTTCCAAAACAAGCATTCGAGATTTGAATCAGGAACTGACCAATCAGAAGTCAGGAGCTTTCTGATTGATCGTGAGGTATTGATTGATTTTAAAAAGCAACACATCAGGCAGTCACAAGAACCTTCAGTGGGAAATGATATCACACATCTCATCTATTCCTTTATTTCAGAGGCTTCAGATGACATTAACATTTATTAAATACGTGTTTTTAGTTATAAAATACTTGCATGCAAACGGGGATATTCCTGAGCACTTCATAATAAATACTGTCCTCTTTAAAAAGCTTCAGAAAGACAGTTTGTTTACTGTTTTGAAACGGCTTCTTCCTTTTCCATTCACACACACACAGGCTCCTTTTATTTATTTTTCATTTGTGTTTATATAGTGATACGTGTGGAGTTGGAGGCTCCAAATAATCCCAGTTCGATCCTGCGTCCTCCTCCTGCTCTGTTGATCATATATTATCTGTTATGTACTTTTAAATTGTGCAAAACAAATGCATGTGTATTTTGTAAATTGTGTACATTTTTATTTATTTTTGCATGAATGCTTCTTCATTCATATTAAGCTATCGTGGGCTCTTTTCTTGCTGTAAACAAGTGCACATTTCCCCTGATCCTGATGCTCTGGAAGCGTTTGTTTTGTTGCTCAGCTGACCCCCTCTGATAGATAGACAGATTGATAGATTAGTACTTTATTGATCCCAATTTGTGAGTTCTTTGTGTTGCAGCAGCATAATAAACTAACGAGGCAATGTGCATAAGAGAAATAAAGACCCTCTGTTTCCTCGGGGTGCGTTAGATTTGAAGCTGGGCGCGGCCGAGGTGTGGACGTCGCGCCAGGCGCTACAGGACCTGTACCAGAAGATGCTGGTGACCGACCTGGAGTACGCTCTGGACAAGAAGGTGGAGCAGGACCTGTGAGTGCTTCCTTTATAATTCAATTCAAAGCTTTTTTTAACACCCGTCATCTTTATCAAAAAAGTAGTAAAAAATATTGATGTATGATTATTTAATAGCAGCTTCTTTGGGCGTGTACATTTTTGCAACGAAGGTGTCGAGAGGATGAAAATGTATGGAGGGCACACTCTTATTGTTAGTTTAGCTCAGACTTCTCTGTGTGTGTGTGTGTGTGTGTGTGTGTGTGTGTGTGTGTGTGTGTGTGTGTGTGTGTGTGTGTGTGTGTGTGTGTGTGTGTGTGTGTGTGTGTGTGTGTGTGTGTGTGTGTGTGTGTGTGTGTGTGTGTGTGTGTGTGTCTCACCT
>NW_011361356.1:0-5868 GCF_000735185.1 Notothenia coriiceps
CTGTAAATGTGTCAATACAGGTTCCAAGAGCTCTGTATATACAGCTCACAATCACACTTGTAGACTTTTCCATACAAATGTCTACTGTAACACATTCAAACAAATCATAAACAGCTGTTGTCGTGCTCTCCACCACCTTATAGTTCATTCCTTTATCCACATAGATTGCCACACCCCCTCCACTCCACTCCATTCCTTCTGTTTATATAATTCATTTCATAGCCATCCATCTCAAAGTCCACACCTTTCTCAGCACTGATCCAGGTCTCTGATATTGCTATGATGTTGAATGGGTTCTTAAACTGACTTAGATGTTCTTTAATGTTGAGGAAGTTGGCATATAGGCTTCTGCTATTGAAGTGGATAATTGATATGTTCTCTTCTGATTGACACGTTGTACATGTACATTGAATTGCTTTTCTGTGAAATAGTTGCAGCTGTTGTTGATATTCTTCAGCAAGTTGTTTTCCGGATCAATGTCATTTTCCATGTCCTGTGCTTTATGCTCTGTATATGCAAACGTTTCTAGTCTTGATGGAGATATGTGTTTATCTGGAATTGTCATGGTAGTGTTTTATTTTCGTTACCTTGTCTGATTTGTTTCATTGATATTTGTCCAGTTCCTCCAGGTCCCTGATGATTAACACTTTGGCTTGTTCTGGGGATCCGTTAAGCTTGATGAAGATCTTGCAGTTTGCAGTCCAGAGGGTAAATAAATTGAATTAAAGCATTACATTCCTCAATGTGTGCTATGTTGACTGCTATATTTATATATGTATCCTCCATAACATCCATTGCACTCAAGAGAACAAGAAAGTTTCATTTTGTCCAGCATCATCGCATGTGCACCCCCTGGCTTTCCAGGGGCAGTGACTAGACAAATCCAAGCAGAAATAGCCCGTAGTCCTCCCTACGTCAAACTACGTCACGTCAAAGGACCGCTAGTGATGCAGGAAAAACTGTGTTTGCAGCGTGAAGGTGAAGTTGTAAATTAAGCTACGGTTTGTCTGTGTGTTGGCTTGCCCACATACCAGGACAACCTCACCTGACTCCATTTGGTGAACCTGTAACATCTGATGCCCCCCCCAAAAAATAAACTCAGGGCATGTTGTGGACAGAATAGTATGACTAGACTTAAACCTTAAATTAGTTTTGTGCAAAAAAATTTACATTTTATCTTTTAGATTGAAGTGAAAATGAAAAAATGTATGATGCAGAGTTCAAGTGTGTTTGAAAAACATTTTCAACTATACATTTAGAAGGTAAAAGAAAATTCATCAATTAGACAGAGCTGTTTAACAAAAAAACCTGATTTATTGTTACAACAACATAATAGTGTGACACTGGGAAAACCATTTTTACAGTAACAAAACACGTCACTTTGATTTTTCTTTATAATGCAGAGACAAACACTCAAATGTTTTGGCAGCTTGTATCGAGAGCTGGGCCACAGCTAGAGGAGGCTGTGCGGCGAAAACTCAATTATAAGTGTCATTCTCAGAAAGAGCTACTGTGTTATACTGATTTAATTTGATGTGCCGGGTAGGTGGAAACAGCTGTTCAAAAATCTATGAAATCTTGCATTAGGGATCAAATAAAATATAAAAAATATAGTAATTAAATATAATATAGACACGTTTTTCACAGGGGTCTACATAAAAACATCTGAGCAAAAAATAATAAAAGAAAATCCATAAAAAATCTTCAGTCTTCCTGGATTTCTTTATCCGTCAACCAGCTGAAAGATGTGCGATGTAACTTGACAAATCTGTGTCTGGGCAGTTCATAATCAAGTTCTTCTTGTCAGAATATGTCTGTTTTGTACAATCCCGGCCGAGAACAGCTTCTTCTCTTCCTTAGAAATAGTCTGCGGCTTTCCGTCTCTTGGGCAGTTGCAGCAGATTGTCTGTGAGTGATGTAAGGTCCTGAGAGCTGGGCGTCTTGGCTTTGGTCGGCGTTGGCGTTCCAGAGGGAGTGGATGGGCCACCGAAGGGAGACTTGCAGACTCCATGTGAGGGCGACGGGGTGTAGCTCGCTCTGAGTGCTTTGTCTGTGTATTTGCTTGATGTCCGATTAACAAGCCTCTGCAGGGCGGGGGTTAGCGCTGGACTCAGACCTTTAGGCGTAAGACTGCAACACAAAAGTTGATGAGGTCAGTTAGTTTATACTACTATGGATTCCTTCACACCTGCAGTAATAAAGACAACAAATAGCCTAAACCAATTACATTTAAGCTCAACATCCCCTTTTAAAGGCAGGATTTGACCGATTCACGTAGAAGCAGATATGATCAAGACTGCAGAAGATCCGCTTTTACCTTGCAAGGTTCTCTGTGACCTTTCGCCACGCCTCCTGCTTCTTTGCACGGTTTTTAGCTGCAGCTTCATTGGCCATCTTTATTCCCAGCCTCTCTCGCCTTCCTGGTTCTGGAATCTTTAAAGAAACAACGTACAATGTCAACATCTTACAACTTAACAACTCATAAATAAATCATACAGATACCTATGTGGGGTCAGTACCTTAAATGATGGTCCATGATTCCTCTCAACATAAGGGCTGTCTGATCCGTCCAGACGAAAGGGGGTGCTCTCGATCTCACCCCAGGTCATTAGGGGCGACTCGGCTCCACCTGATGGGACAGAAACTGCTTTCAGAACTCTTCTCAAAAAGTATGTAATTGCTGAATGAGCCTTTAAAGATGACCTATCACGTGTTCCAGGGAACTCACCAAGTGTCAGAAAACACAACCCTCTCTATTTTCCTCCATACCCAAATCTCTTAAAAAGGGGCTGCAACAGATCTGATACAGACTGATCCAGATTTGAACACTTCTATGACGTCACAGAAGTGGCGCTACGGCTATTGGGCCAACTCCACCAATCAGGAGGAGACAGCCACGGACATTGCCGTTGGAAAGCGCTGGAGACGCTGTAGTACATATGCCAGGCCTGTAGATGGTGCTGTTCTCACAGAATCCGCCCATGCAAAGACAGTGTTAAATTGAGCGAAATGAGGAATGGCTAAAATGCATGATCTGTTTGGTATTTTGAAAAATAAAAAGTATAAATATGGCTTATATAGGTATGGTCCTACACTATATTATTCAAATATAGCATGATAGGTCCACTTTAAGGAAACATTTAGTTGCATCTGTCTCAGGAGTGTAACTATAATGAGGTGAGGAGGATTAACGATCCACTTACCAGGTGCAGGGGATGGCATGCTTTCAAAACCATATCCATTCACTGTTGGGGATTCATGTGGGATGAGCTCTTTGCCATCGGGGCCTACTTTACCCTGTTTGAACTGGACAGAAAACGAGATGCATTAGCTGCATTACTCTCAAACAAGCACTCTGATTCAACAAGAATAGACTGGCATGCTGCATTGCATTCACAAGCATGGGGCACATGTAGGCCAAACATCAATGTTTTTATAACCCATATTCCTAAAAGGTACCTGTGCATTGAGAGCTGCAGCCTGCTGAATCTGGCTTTTGTTGAGAGCTTTGCTGAATGGGTCTCCAACAAAGCGTGTGTTCTTGTGAATGACCTCCCGTGGCTTCTTAAATTGATCATCATCATCTTTAACACCTAAACAAAAATTAAACATGTGAAACAACATGAAAACCTTTCTTCGTGTACAGCTAAATGTGATCAATAACATGCCTTCAAAACCTATTTATGTCTGAAAGAAAGGAAAGGAAATTAAATTAAATTCAAGTGTGGTCTACTTACCTTCTGGATAATACATCAAGGCATTCTTTGCTTTGTACTCCCATGTCTCGAGTCCAGCTTTGACACATTCAAGTGCTCCTTTCTCTACTGATGGCAATGCAAGATTGTGTTCATGGCGCTGAACAAAAAAGTCAAAAAAAACATTTGTAATACCGTGAAGGAATGTACCAAAGATCAACTGGAACTGTAAAAGAATGGCGCAATGTTCATAACCCAAAAAGATATGGCTTTATGAGCAGGACTTAACTTCAAACTTGAACCTGACAGAAATATTACATTCAAAAATGTTGTCAATCAAATTATAATAGGTCTAGGATCAGCACACCAAAGTAGTTTGATTGAATTCAAAATGATTCTCCAAATACATACCTCTTTGTATTCAGTTTCAGCCTCGTATAACCAGGAATGCCTTAGCCTGTTCTTGTCTTCTGCCAAATCCATGATCTGCTCAAATGATGCATTATCCTCACTGGTATTTTTAGCAAGGAAGCGATCCAGGCAGGGCAGCTCTTTCTCCTCCTTGTCGCCGCACTTGCTCTCTATGAATACAACATCGATTGAAATAGGTGTAAATTACTCTTGAGCAATTGTGAGTCAAATCATCAGAGAATTATTGCAAAACAAGTTTTAATTTTGGACACAACTGTGTGACATCATAGAAACAAACAAATAATGCTCTGAACATTGATTTGTTGTCTGTTTTTCTTCTTAAAAACGAGATACGTACCTCCATCGAAACCTTTACCGCCAAGAGTCGAGGAAGGAGACCCTGGGACGCCCACTGGTGTCTCAAAACTAGCCGGTGTCACATCTGCAGGAATAAAGAAAGGTAAATAGGTAGGCCTACAAAGAACAGGTTAGATCTTTAATTCTGTACGAAATGTATAACATGGTGAACATATCATGTTCTATTTGACTGCTCATATTACTTACAGGGTGCAGTAGACCGAGGTGTAGATTTAGTCAAAGATGATCCATAGCGGATGGATATCTCTCTCATCCTCACTAGGTCACCAGTTTCCTCTGCTTCCAGATATTCCCTCTGCGCCTGCAGCTTAGTCACATCTGGGAAGAAGTCCCGCTGGATGATCTTCTCTAGACTCTGTTACAAGTAGAAAGACAGGTACATTGGACTTTGCAAAAAGTAAAACAACATCATTCTCTTCGTTACCATACAATATGTGTAGGTATTATATATTTAGAGAGATTAGTGCCAATCAATGTCTTAATGCACCAATTTTCCCTTAAAATAAAGAGGAGGTAGGACATGTCTGATATGAAACACCACCTTTTAATTCATTTCATTTCATTCTTTATTTAGAACAGATTTTAAAAAAACAAATAAAAAATAATAAATTCTAAAAAACAGAATACCGTATTGTTAGAATACAGTATTTATCAATATTAATAATAATATTTATATATTCAACAAAAATATTAATAATAATAATAATAAATCATGTGTCCGTAAGGGAGCAGGAGGAAGCAAATGCTTATTAATTCCCACCCCTTACTTACTGCTAATCAATGATTATCCTTTAAATCATTTCTGCAGTTTATTCCTACTCACATCTTTACATTTACAATCATTTCTCATCTTCAATCACCCCACAGATTGTTATACTCATACTTATCGGAGTGTTTCTGACCTTGAGTTGTTTAAAATGTAGATTTCCTCTCAAATTATACCCACCCTCTCTGTCTACGAACAATGTTTGTAATTTCCTAGGCAGTAGATTATGTCTTGCTCTGCACATGATTTATGCAGTTTTAAATTTAACCAGATCAATGAACTTCAATATGTGTGACTTCAAAAATAATACATTAGTGTGTTCAAGATATCCAACATTATTGATAACTCTTAAAGCCCTTTTTTGTAATGTATATAACCGCTGTAGGTTGGTTTTGTACGTGTTTCCCCAAATCTCCACACAGTAAATCAGATATGGCAATATCAGTGTGTTATATAGAGCAGTGGTTCTCTCAACCTTTTTACACCTAGTAACAAAAAACATTTAAAAAAAAAGATAACAATTAAAGACAAGTGTGTGCTTTTTCAGCTTTTGACCTCGGGCACAGCCTTCTCTCCATTCTTTGAGCAAATGCCTTCTTCCTGAGTCACTTCTCTCCT
>NW_011361357.1:0-1895 GCF_000735185.1 Notothenia coriiceps
TACTTAAGTACAAGATCTGAGTACTTCTTACACCACTGCCAATAACTGTACTAATGTGTTAGTGTGTGACCAATGCCTTGTAGAGGCACACACACACACACACACACACACACACACACACACACACACACACACACACACACACACACACACACACACACACACACGCACCTTTGCACACACAGCTGCATAATCATCAGACTTCATTATTATTTACATATAAAAAATGTTTTGTCTTATACAATTTAGTCCCATAAACGCTTATTTTTTAAGAAATGTTACTTATTTACTCATTTTATATTAACTTGTTTCCTAACAGATGACACAAACACAAATGGTATTACTAAAAGACATTGTTTATCATCATTCAAACTATTCATAGTAATAATTTAACCCTAACCCTTACCGGCGTAACCAGGTGTGTTTTCAGAAAATAAGGGACATTAACTAAATTTGAATAATATCGCTTTTTCTCCAAATCAAACAACTCCCACGTTGTCAAGAGGAAGGAGATTACATAATAGTTTTTGATTGGGATTCAAACCATGTTTTTAGGGGCTTGAATTATCAATTAAATGTAGGATTCTTATTTGACGTTAATGTTTTTACAGTGTGGTTCAGTTACATTTACACAAGGCTTTGAATGCTTCCTCCACCACTGACTGGCAGACAGTCTCTTGAAAGTGTTAAAAGAGTGGTGAAGTTGGTGTCTAAACTCAAACGCCTCCCAACCAAACTACGCCACGAAATACGTTGTTGGTGAAGTCAAAGCGCTGCAGGAGTTTAGCCAATGAAGCAAATGGGCTTTTCTGCATTGGCTGTATCAGCAGGAGAGCTTGGATAATGAACACAATGGAAGAAGCAGGGTGAAACAGGGAGCAGAAGGGAAATAAACGAGGTGGAGACCGTACCTGCGAATGAATAAGCACATTGCAATCCCTTAATACAGTTAGCCAATTAGCTAAGAGGCGTGTCGTGCCAGCTGCAAAGATTCGTTACGGCCTCAATCGAGTCATTCCCATTCATACGAACTGGCATTCAACGCGGGATCAAAATGGAAAGTGCCTGATTGAGTTTAGAGAGGAGTAGCTCTTGAGGAATTAGGGAATAGGAATACTTTCTTTATGTTGGTAGCGGTACAACACTTGGATGTGAGACTTGCTTTTTGGAGACCAATCGGCAATACGCAGCGACCAATCAGATTCAAGCATGATTCCATCACCCTTTCTCCAACAATTCCACTTCGTTAAATCCTTTTCTCATCTTTCAGACATAATCTATACATCCATGCTTGGTTTTTCCATTAGTCAGCCACTCTATACATCTATCAGAATATCTTCATCTCTTATCTCTGTCCTCATCCCCACCATCCCACTCTTCGGGCAAACTTAATTTGGAGTCATAATTTCTGTCAGCCGTCTTATGGGAAGTGGCGGGATGGCTTTTTAAAGGGGCCCTATTATGCTTTTAGGGAGTTCCCCCTTTCATGTAGTGTGTTGGGAAATGTTTGCGTTGCAGCAGCATAAAAAAAACTCACACAAAAAACAAGGCATTTGTACTCTTAATAAGTAATTAAGAGTAGAAATAAACAATACTAGAATTTAAACATCTCAATATAGAATTAAAGATGAGAAAATATACAGTAGGCCATGAAGATACAACATAAACTCTGACTCTAAAGTAGAGACACTACATACACCTGAACATCAGCAGGAAAGAACTCTTTAAAGTAGAGACACTACATACTGATATACACCTGAACATCAGCAGGAGAGGACTCTTTAAAGTAGAGACACTACATACTGATATACACCTGAACATCAGCAGGAGAGGACTCTTTAAAGTAGAGACACTACATACTGATATACACCTGAACATCAGCAGGAGAGGACTCT
>NW_011361358.1:0-2377 GCF_000735185.1 Notothenia coriiceps
AGTGCTACTCAACTGGCTTTAGATAAGCCAGTTCTTTATTAGTATATAAGTGCTTTGTTAGTAATTCTATCTCTGGAAGTGGAGTCGAAAGAGATGAGTTTTCAGTCCGGAAGAAGATGTTTAAGCTTCCTGCTGTCCTGATGATGCTCATTCCACCATTTTGGAGCCAGGATAGCAAAAACAAAATAAACTATTAAAATTACTTTGACAAGAGCACTTCAAAATAGCTTAGTTATGCCAGTAAATCGACTGCTTTTACCTGGACTTTTTTCCTTTCTTTAAAACCCCTCAAACGCTTTTTCATATACAAGTCAGCATTCGTACACATTCATGCATCTATACAGGGTGCCACGTGCTCATGAAACATCAACATGTTGAATTAAGGGGTTAACCCTAAATCTAATTCTAACCATAACCATAACCCTAAATCTAATTCTAACCCTAACCCTAAATCTAATTCTAACCCTAAATCTAATTCTAACCCTAAATCTAATTCTAACCCTAAATCTAATTCTAACCCTAACCCTAAATCTAATTCTAACCCTAACCCTAAATCTAATTCTAACCCTAAATCTAATTCTAACCCTAACCCTAAATCTAATTCTAATCCTAACCCTAAATTTACAAATGAAACTTGAGCTCGTCTTATATTGTGCTTCTTAATCTGTAAACATATATTACACAGTAGTGTTCATGTGCCTAAAAGATGTTGTTGGGGTCAGGGCTACTTCGGTCTAAATCATAATTATGTGTTTGTCGCGATCAAAATGTGCCTTCCTTGAAAAAAAGAAGCCAAAAGAGGATTAGCAGTAACATAGAGAGTGTTTTGACTTTAATTTTTCCTTCAAAACAAGGTTTCCAACCACATGATAAAGACAAACACACATTCCTTGATTTTTTGCTTTTTCTGAGAGCCATGGAATACATTACAGTTACTAAGCTTTTCTAATCAGCACACTCTGATAGTTTTCTTGCCAGCAGTGCCGGTGCAACAAAGCTTACTAGAGAAAAAAACCAAACAAGGACTCTCCAGGAAAACTGGCAGCAGATTGTAGAAAAAGCTGGAATCAAACGGAGTTCATCTGTGATGTTGTTTGGATCACAAGATGCTTCGCTTCAAGCGGCAACACCTTCCTTCCTGAGCCAAAAGCACAGAGGGGAGAGAGAGAGAGAGAGAGAGAGAGAGAGAGAGAGAGAGAATATGTGGACAATCGTCATTATGTCATCCTTTCCGACCCTTTCTCTTTTTTTCTTTGAGTCTTAGCATTCGTTTCTCCTCGATGGAGCGATAATATCCATCTTATCTCGCTCTGTTCGGGCTTTTGAGGCTGGACGAGGTTAAACGTCCACTTCAGTCTACAGTGAAAAGCATTCGGCTGATAGCAACCGTCAGGGGAAACGTCTTTTTTTCACCATACTGTCCCAAAAACGCAATCCAAAAAGATGGCTTAGGGTCAAAGGACATCAAACAATGAACCCAGTGAACCCAACAATGTCTTGTATTCAGTTCTCTTCTGTTCAGATGACTCTCTTAACACCTGGAAGTGAAGGTGTATCGTCCGATGCAGGCTTCTTACCGAGTTTCTTGACGAACCAGAATGTTTTCTTTGTCATTTTATTGTTAATTCTGACAATCTCCTGCAAGCCATGCTACATTTCTTGAATGCAACTCAAGTTCATTAATCTGTAGAAATCTGATTTGTTGTTTTTGACATTCAGCTTACTTTAAAGCTTCTGAATACTGATTTCCTAACACTGGGTTTTGTCTCCAAACGTCACTCAACATGGCGGCTAGCAGCTAATGTTGCTAACAGCAATAACAACATGTGTTAACCTGGGATGGGACTTGATGCTAGTCGATGCATTTCTGTCACAACGCCATGGGTTGTGGATGTGGTTTGGCTCTATAAATACTCTGAATATCCAATTAAGAACCTTTAAACTTATGTTATTAATAATATTATGTCACTTTGGGACATTTGAACATGAACTGGAGAAAGCTGAAGATCAGAGCATCTCAGTGTCCTGGAATAACCGCACTAAAATATTTATGTTCAAAGCCAATGCAGGGAGTCATGTGTTATTTATGTTTCTGTGGGAAAGAAAGGGTGTGTTGAGGGTTTAGTTGGTGGATAAATGTGCAGCTGGACTTTCATGAAAGACTCTACTCTAACCCCGATAATAACCACACACTAGTTTCGATTGAATGTGAAAAATGTCATTAGATGGGTTTTAGCAGTCGTCCAAAATCATCATGTTATGTTTTGAGTGTATTAGCATCCAACACCTGACAACTGCTGGCAAGCATCAAAAAGACCCTATGCTTTTGGGGTTTTCCTGTAGTGTGTTCTATAGGTTTTAGTAGAGATGTCCCGAT
>NW_011361359.1:0-4012 GCF_000735185.1 Notothenia coriiceps
TAAAAGTAGAAGTACTCAGATCTTGTACTTGAGTAAAAGTAGAAGTACTCAGATCTTGTACTTGAGTAAAAGTAGAAGTACTCAGATCTTGTACTTGAGTAAAAGTAGAAGTACTCAGATATTGTACTTGAGTAAAAGTAGAAGTACTCAGATCTTGTACTTGAGTAAAAGCAGAAATTGTACTTGAGTAAAAGTAGAAGTACTCAGATCTTGTACTTGAGTAAAAGTAGAAGCACTCAGATCTTGTACTTGAGTAAAAGTAGAAGCACTCAGATATTTTACTTGAGTAAAAGTAGAAGTACCAGAGTGTAGGAATACTCTGTTACAGTAAAAGTCCTGCATTCAAAATGTTCCTCAATATAGTGAAAGTATCCACAGTAAAAGTAGTCGTTGTGCAGATTGGTCCATTTCAGAATAATATCTATGATATGTTTTATAATGATTGATCATGAAAGTGTTCTCAAAGCTGGTAAAGGTGCAGCTAGTTTGAATGACTTTGTATACTGCAGGGTAGCTGGTGGATTTACTCCAGGTGGAACTAAAGTCTGATTCAACACTTGATTATATTTCACATCATTCATCCACATCTGTGAAGTAACTAAAGGTATTAAATACATGTAGTAAATGTACTTAGTTACTTCCCACGTCTGAAGACCAATTCTGCCAACAATTATCTACCAGGTTAATTAAATACGAGAGCATTTGTACTTTAGATCATAGAGAGTTTTACCTTCTGCTGCAGGACGTAAAGCGACGTCACAGCATTTATTCCATTACGCTCCGTCCTTTTGGGAAGCAAATCATCTGTGGCACAAAGTGGAGGGTCATTCATTAACACTGCATTCTAGATGTTGGGATTAAGCCTCTTTTTGTAGATTATATGATCACTTTATGTGAAAGATGTTTAGTATTACGTTACTCTACCTGTGTGAGTGATTCGTAAGCAATCAGAGTAGTCATTGTATCTGTAGACAGGGTTTCCAGCTGGGTGGTGGTGCCTTTGCCTATCAACATGACACCAAAGCATTATGTCATAGTATGATGATTTAAAAAACAGTCTTTAGCTTGCCGTACACAAGCTGAATGGTTTGCAAATTCAAATCCATTGATTTGAATGTAAACGCAGGAATGGCGCAAACTCAAACACGAGAACGACTTTTCAAGGAGTGATGGATCCGGAGTTGGTAGTAATTACATTTTTGGAAAGGCAGCAGTGTACGCTGGCAAATATCTAAAACTTCCATACAAATACATCTTTGGTGATTATATGGAGGGAAGTGTATCCTTTAAGTTCAGGGTGGTTAGATAAAAATCCGACCAGTGTTTCCACTATAGTTGTTTTAAGAGCACCCTGAACACAGAGGACATCTCGTGGCACGGTTAGCTGGTTTCATTAAGCTAGGCGCAACCTGCCTCATCGCCTTGGAAAAGTTAGCACAAGATTAGATGTGTGTCCAAAAAAGTGTACGATCCTTTAAGCTTCTTAGCAATTCTTACTTTTTGTTAGGCGTCCAGCAGGCACATATTGTGACCAACGTGATGAGGAGGAAGATGCCTCCAGTGGAGAGGATGATGTAGAGCGAACTCCTTCCTGTCAGCATAGGCAACATTACAGGTAACACACATTATAAACAGAAAAACAAGGGATCGTACCAGGCAGGATTTTACAGAACATTACCTGTTGGGTATTGATAAAATATTGGAGTAAGGCTACATTTAAACCACAGGTAATGTTGGCCACTTTAATTTCTAAAGACTTTGGGATGGATTACCATGAAATAAATCCATAGTGGCCTGAGAGTAGATTCCTATTACTTTGGTGATCCAATGTGTTGAGATTCATATTCCTGATTTTGAATGAAATATTTCAACATCGATTGGGGGGATTGCCATAACATTTGAATTTATAATTAATTGTGATCAGAGCTGGTCGTTATCTGTCTTATTGAGCGTTTCCAATACTTCTAGGTATAACCGATTATTGTAAACAAACAAATCTAACTGAACAAATCTTATTTATGTCCGGTTGTATCGTCCAACGGGTCATATGACACATTTTTATAGGAAACAACACAAACATACCAGTAAGGTAACGTTGTATTCACTTAAACATGATTGGTATTAGTAGGAGCCATGGGTGTTGTTGGTGTGTCAGTTTATTTAAGTTATACGTATAGTGCAATATTATTTTGAATACTTGGTGGCGGGGTTTAGCTGCACCGGGTGTATATAAAGAGGTCATAGGTGACCGGAAGAGGAAGGACACAGGAGGAAGAGAGCATACCAATTCCACCAGCCCGGCAGATGCTCATCACAACAACTAAAACTGTACAATCAAACCTGGTATCTAAACGCTGAATAAAACATTATAAACTGCAACAAAGGACCGGAAAGTCATCTGTTTGTGTCTGCGTCTGGATCACTCTTCAGCCCTTCTGTGAAGTAATGGCAAAAATATATAGGACAGAAACAGGAAATTGTCATTACAGTATGGAATAGAAGTGTTATTAAATATAACTTACTGTAGACGGTCAGTTTGATGGGCAGGCTCGTCATATTGCCTACAGGATTCTCCACCATGCAGATGTAGATATCGTCGTCCGCCATCAAGACTCGCATGATGGTCAGGAACTTCTGATCCGGAGACAACACGAACCGCGTCATGTTGCTCAGCTGCTTCCCCCCTTTGAACCACCTGTATGCAGTCTTGGTGCCATTATCATGGGAGCAGTTCAGGACCACGTTTTCACTGAGCTCCAGAACCGATGTCGTCTCCATGTGGATGAAGGGCCTGGATATAGACTCTGGATATAGGAGATACAATCATTTCCAACATGTAAACAGACAAAGAAAGAACAGTACTACGAAGCGGGATTTGTGGTTAGCGAGGTCACTTCACGGTTTCCAGTCCTACGATGCTGGTTCACTTCTTACCGGGGTGAAGAGCCATCGTAACTTCTTCTCCAGAGCAGGTTAAGTTCAAGATAAGAGATCAACTCGAGTTAAAGCTCTGTCTACTGACCAATCAGAGCTCGGTGCCCAAAGTTTAAGACTATGAAGTTACATATTCCAGGCTCAAGGAAACACAAAGACGGCCTGCAATGAATTACTGACTGTGCAACGTTTAAAGAAAATCACTGCAAACCTTGTACAATCTGACTATTATGAGATTTGTGGCAAGCAAGCTTACTGAAATCCTATAATGATCCACAACATTAACGATAAAGGATTCTATTCTATTCTAACATTAGTTACCGGAGAAATGCACTCGTAGCCGGACTGAAAAACCCTGGGTTGAATTACAGAGTTGATGACCAACGTCGTAGGATCAAGTTTGTTAGGGTTAGTTAAGCCAGATTGAACTGGCTTCAGACAACAGAGGCCTGTACTACGAAGCTGGTTCAACATAACCTGGATATGTTTGAGTTAGCCGGTTGGTCTAATCCAAAACATACGCGCTCTCGCTAAACGGTACTACGACACGGGTTATCAAGTGGATCGCTCGAGCCAGCCGTGTCCTATCTAGTTAGGTGCGCGTTCACATGAAAGGGGTGGTATTTGGAGCATTCGACCAATCACAAACATGGACAAGCGTACTGACAGCGCAGCGTCATACTTCCTGAATGAAAAGTCAACTATAATATTAGACATATGAAGAAGTTAAACTTTAAACATCCATGACTTAAACACTTTATCCAGGATCAAAGCCACATAGCTGCACCTGCAAGGTGAATACAGCTGGTAACAGAACAAGTGTTTGAATGCGTACATTAACAGGTTTATGATATCACTGCCCCGTCTAAGACACCATCTGACTTTAATTACATTTGTCTCGAGTGTTTCGTCAACTTAATGTGTTGCTTAAAATAATACTTCTGCATACAATGACACTGTGAGTGTTGCACGGCCAGATACGGCTCAGCTGACTCAGATAAGGAAATATATGATACATTATGATGTGATATGATAGAATGATAATGGGACTGAAAGTAGAAGTACCAGAGTGTAGGAA
>NW_011361360.1:0-3313 GCF_000735185.1 Notothenia coriiceps
GTGATTGGCTGAGATAAGTCCGGCCGTGCGTCACGCGACCACCGTTCCCGGAAATGTATCCGCGGAGGAGCCGTGGAGGATGCATCAGTGTCTCCTCGGTTAGAGCTCCTCCAGAGAGCCTCCTTGATGCTCGATGCTCGGTCCTCGAAATGCATTTAGAGAAATGAGATGTCCTTCAACATGGCGCGCTGAAATTCATTTCCGGGTCACTACCGGAGGACCGAGGAGTCGAGGAGTCGAGGAGGGGAAATTTGAGTATTTAGAAACATCTAGAGAATCAGCACTTTGGAAACAGGGCTGAAACAGAGGGGATTATGGGTAATGCTGCAATGATCTGTTTGGTGTTTCAGCCAATCAGAGACAGGCTCTGGATATATCTGAGAGCTGTGATATATTGATGAGCAACAGTATGACAGGGGAGCTTTAATTCAAACTTTCCCCCCCTAAAAAGGCTCACTGGTGAAGGAAACCAAGTCAACGTGGAAATCAGCTCCAATATGAGGTTTTACGAATTATCAAACCAATCTGATTACGGCACAGAAAATTTCCCAAAATGCATTCTTTAGATTATCAAGAATTTGGATATCCTAAAAGCTCACGATTAGCATCTCGAGAAAGTCCTTTAGGGTTTGAAATAAAGCATGTTATTCAGGGAGGGAAATGTTTCGCTCGACCGCATTATTTGTCGGACAAATTTAAAAAATCAACATGTTGTCCTCCCCAATCATATATTCTGCTAATGTGAAACGTATCAGCTGGATGTGGGTTACAGCCAAACCAAATGGATTTAATGGAGAGCATTGGGAACTAATATTTCCGTTTGTGGTCGTGACGCACGCCATGTTGAGCGTTTCAATCGAGTATTGAACCGCGGCAACAGTGGACTTCACCCTCTGTGACTAAAGCATGAAGGACCCAGTCAGTACAAGCTTTGGCATCAAACCTGCTTTCCCTTTGTTTTAAAAAGGAAAGCCTCTTAATTACAGAGCTCATTCGGCCTCGCTGTGTCCCAACACTCACAGGACTGCAGTCTGAGGACACAAACAAGCCTTATTCACACTTTAGATCAGGGTGAAAGCTCCTGTCAGATGAATGAAAGCCTTCTATAGTTCATCAAAACTCTCAAATTACAAAGAGCATTGTTGAGGGCAGCACAATTTGGAAAAAAATAACTAAAAATGCAATTTGTTTGACTGATATTGTGATATGATTAACAATCTTATCCTTTTCATTGATCTGCACCAACCAGACATCATGTTGTAAATGATTACAGGTCTATCTCGGCAGCTTCATACTAACTCAATCAAAATGGTATTTATACACATATAATAATAGATTACATTTATATAGCGCCTTTCAAGGGACCCAAGGCTGTGAACAAACAAGTAGGGCAAATAATAAAGTCCAAATTAAATAAATAGCAGGGGGACTGCGATGGGTTCGGGGTCAAAGGCCATGGTGAGCAGGTGAGCTTTTAGTATCGACTTGAAGATGTCCAAATGTAGCCTTTAACACATGTTGTGGATCCTACGAGTTACAATGAAATGTCTAATAATGGTGCAGCCCTGGTGTCGTGTCGTGTCCCCGTCGTGCGGCACACTTAGCCCCGAGTCAGCCTCTTGTCCCGTACTGGGCTTGTTCATCCACCCTGGAGGTTGAGTACGTCAAGACAGCCGCCAGTGGATCTTATCTTAATAACAAATATGTACGACTAAAAAGGCTCTCACTGGGGAAGAAGACCGGGTCGAGCCACAAAATCAACATGGAAATCAGCTCCGATAAGAAGTCTTACGAATTGTTAAACCAATCCGATCACGGCACAGAAAAATCCCCAAGATGCATAATTTAGATTTCCAAGAATGTGGATATCCTAAAAGCTTATGATTAGCATCTCTGCTAACCATTGTTTAGGGGAGAAAGTCCACTAGGGTTTAACACATATTGTTAGAGATGTCCCGATCCGATCAAGTGATCGGGGATCGGAGCCGATCACGTGATTTTCAAAAGATCGGAATCGGGAGAAAAAAATCGGGGACCGGGATTTAAATTTTTTTTTTTTTTTTTTATTAATACTTTTTTTAGATTTTGTATTCAATGTTAAAAAACAAAAATGACCATGTTCAAGTCTTAAAGTCATTGGGCCTTAGTTTTGGTTTCAAATGACAGAACATCATGTATGTGTTGCTTCTCTGGGGCTTGTTTTCATAGACCTGCTTATTTCTCTCAAATCTGGCAACAGAGTGGGCGCAGTGTCTAATTGTAGCAGTAAGCTAACGAGTACTGAAAGCTTTATTTTGTTTTGATCCAATGCTGCACAACTGAACTGATCCAATGCTGCTGTGAAAGAAAGAAGCTATATCCATGTTGGATAGAATATCCAATTTAAATAAAAAAATAACCTTAAGGGACAACTTGAATGCTTTTTTTCCTTTTAATGCATTGCATAAAGATCGGATCGGGAAAAATCGGTATCGGCAAATTGTCAAAATCAAATGATCGGAAGCAAAAAAAGGTGATCGGGACATCCCTAAATATTGTGGATCCTGCGATTTTCAATTACATTTAAATGAATGGTGCAGCCCTGGTGTTGTTTCCCCGTCTTGCGGCACACTTAGCCCCGAGTCTAGCCTCTTGTCCCGTCCCGGGCTTGTTCATCCACCCTGGAGGTCCCAAACTCTCCAGTTGCCCCACCTATTCCCTGAAAAGAAAGTCCGTCAAGACAGCCGCCACCCAGCCTTCGGACTCCGTCCCTCGCATTGACACCAAACAATGCCTCTGGACTCCTCAAGAGCATATCAATGACCGAGGGTAGCCGGGGGTAAGCCTCCAGCAGCCTCCCCTTCATTAAACCGGGGAAACAATCCCTCCATCTGCCGGCACACTGAGAGGCATCTGCTCCATTCACACGGTGGAGAGGAGGAGGAGGTACAGAGGGTGAACAGGACAGAAAAGAAACACCAGCTCGCAGGAATGTGCTTCCTTATTCTTTGTGGCGTCTCCTGACCTTTTTCTTTATTTAAGAAAAAGACAATTATTGTTGTTTTCCCAGCCTTTTCTGAGACATTCAGCTGACGTGTTTGGCTCGAAACTAAATGAGAACGTTACCTGAAACAAAAGTCTCTCCTTATCTTACTTCCCTTTTTCCAACTCCACCTCCCATCCGGCTTTCCAGCTTCTCCCCTCCCCCTGCTGATGGGGACACTTTAACCAGCAGGCACACACACACACACACACACACACACACACACACACACACACACACACACACACACACACACACACACACACACACACACACACACACACACACACG
>NW_011361360.1:3533-7637 GCF_000735185.1 Notothenia coriiceps
GGGACACTTTAACCAGCAGGCCACACACACACACACACACACACACACACACACACACACACACACACACACACGGCTCCATTATGGGCTCATTACTTTGTTGACAT
Source organism: Notothenia coriiceps (assembly GCF_000735185.1). Lineage (NCBI taxonomy): Eukaryota > Metazoa > Chordata > Actinopteri > Perciformes > Nototheniidae > Notothenia > Notothenia coriiceps. Next base: position 3,641 of record NW_011361360.1, read on the forward strand.
CATGAAGGGTTTCGTCAGAAAACGACCCGTTGGCTTTTTCCATTGGAGGCCTCATTTGTCCGCTGATAAACACCTATGACATGTTGCATGCTGGTCTTTACAGGAACTCACACACACACTTGCTCTGACAGTCCAGCTCTAGATTCCTTCTACCTACGCCCGGTCTATCTATAGCAGCATCTCCACCTACCAACACCGTGTGAGACTCTACGCCGACGATACACGCCTTAATCTTCCCACCGTACAGAGGGAGAGGCCGTAGGATGTATAGTTTTAGTTCAGGTTGCTACAAACATTTATTGTCCTTATCAATTCATCTGGGGATTACTTTCCATAAGAATCATTTCCTTTTTTGTTGTATAAAAAGTACTTAGGTTAAAGCATCAATACTAATACACTGAAAGTCAAAGCACTAACTGATGTAATCTTCCATTTCCTCCTACGTTTGATTTACCTTATACCGTTTGCTAGCTAAGCCTATATCAGAATGTATAGGTTGATATTTAGTATCAAACACAGTATATCTGTAACAAATGGTGTGAAATACATGTAGTGGAGTAAAGAGTACATCATGTGGTGGGGTAAAGACTACATCATGTGGTGGAGTAAAGACTACATCATGTGGTGGGGTAAAAGTATGAAGTGGCATAGTCCATTGAAGTACAAGTACCGTAATTTTCGGACTATAAGCCGCGCCTTTTTTCGACGCTGCGGCTTATATAACGGTGCGGCTAATCTATGGATTTTTACAGCTAACGGCCACTAGGGGACCTCCTAAATCTATGGATTTACAGGTTACAGTCCACCACCTTTAACNCAGAGTCACCTGGTCCAATCAGAGAGAAGAGAGAGAGAGAGGGATCAATAACCAGAGGGAGAGTGACGCATGTCCAGAGTCACCTGGTCCAATCAGAGAGAAGAGAGAGAGAGAGGGATCAATAACCAGAGAGAGAGAGTGACGCAGAGTCACCTGGTCCAATCAGAGAGAAGAGAGAGAGAGAGGGATCAATAACCAGAGGGAGAGTGACGCAGAGTCACCTGGTCCAATCAGAGAGAAGAGAGAGAAGAGAGGGATCAATAACCAGAGAGAGAGAAAGTGACGCAGAGTCACCTGGTCACATGACACACGACATGTTAGCTAAAGAGACATTATTAAAGCAGCAGAAAGATAGAATTACATCTTTAAAAATATATAAAAGACTGAGTATGCACATTTTATTAATAATGAGAGAAGACAATAAGTACAAAAACTTAATTTATAATGTAACTCAGCAGAGCTGGGAAGTGTTGGAGTACAAATACTTCGTTACTGTTCTTAAGTACCGTCATTTTCGGACTATAAGCCGCGCCTTTTTTCCCATTTTTCGACCCTGCGGCTTATATAAGGGTGCGGCTAATCTATGGATTTTACAGGTTACAGTCCACCACCTTTAACTCTATGGGCTCTATGGCCGGTCCGCGCCCCCCACCTTTAAGCAGCGGGTTCCAGCAGGAAAAGCTGGAGGCCGGAAAAGAGTGAGACAGGTAGCGCGCAAAAGTAAAAGTGGAACCGAGAGTGGTACGAGAGACAGAACGAGAGCAAGACAGACAGACATTACGAGAGCGAGACAGTTTGTCCCCGTACCACTGGTTGAAAACCACTGCTGTAGATCACTGCCGGTACGTGCGCTGGGAGCGCACCGTTTAAGTTTGAAAGTTGAAAAGTTTGTGTGTCTGAAACGCTATGTGATACAGTACAGTTTACACAGCACATGTTCTGTAGCTACTATTGCACTAAATGCTAACACTTGAATACGTTATGCAAATATGCAACTTGTTTGTTGAAATGTTAATAAATGGGAGCTTCCTCAAACAGCCATCTCTTTCCCGACAATCCCCTCTGTGCACGAACCCTTACATATGGTAATTAAACATTAAAACACCTGCGGCTTATAGTCCAGTGCGGCTTATATATGTACACATCATTCAATTTAGCTGCTGCGGCTTATATTCAGGTGCGCCTTATAGTCCGGAAATGACGGTACCTCAAATGTTACTTTGGTGCAGTACATGTCGGTCACATTCCAGCATTTATTCATCTACCTCCACGTAATAAGTACACAACTACTACGTGATGAACTTGTTGAGTCAATCAGGGCGGGTCGATCGTTATCAGCAGGACTAACAGGACTCTGTAGAGTGAGTCATTCGGTTGCATTCAGCCCTGACTGTGACCTGCACCGCTGGCTTTGTGTTTGGCTTTCTTTCCGTCTGTTGGAGATAAGGCCGTGCAGAACACACGGTGCATTCAGTCCACAATGATCAGCCTAATTACATTTTGATGAGCTCCTCGTAACGCCCTTTATTGGTCACTTCCTCCCACCGACGAGTCCATGTCGGCCGGACGATTCCCCGCCATCCAAGCCCGATGGACAAATAATCCGAAAGCCTGGAGTGAGTGGAACTCTTACAGATGCCTCTCTAATTTCTTCCCATGTCCTCGTGTTTGATGTCAGTCCCTCAGGCGGGCATATCGCCGCCTCACATCAAAAGACGTTACAGCCCAATAGACTAAATGTAAGTTATTATCAGCCGGGAGATCGGCTGGAGGCTGCAAGCGGCAGGAAGTAATAAGAGAAAGGCAGCAAAACAGGAAATATCCCTCTGAGACAAATCAACTCAGTGTTTAATAAAAGTCTGCAAGGAGGAACGGAAGCAAGTCATGCCAGATATTTATCATTTTGAGTTTTTTTGGACACATGAGGATGTCTATTCATTCATACTGGGTATCAGTCACAAAGACTCGGATTCATCTGAAAGTGGAGATGATCAACTTTCTCCGTTGTAATGCTGGATCAGTCTAACTTCTGGTTCGTAAAGATGTTACCAACCTTAGAATGAGGCTTCATTTAGAGAATTAAAAGGCTTTGGCACTTCCCAAATTGACAAAAGGGGCTGGATGAAACATGAACAAGTCATAGTTATTCCACACAACTGCTCAAGACAAATGAAATGTTCTCCAGACATTGACCAACGGGTGACGAAGAGATGTTGGTGGTTAATCTTCAGCTTGCTTCATATCGATGCATGAGCTCAACAACAACTCACATGATGACTCACAGACTGAACGGCTCTATCTCTGATGAACCTGTTGAGGCAGCCGCCGGGCGCTTTGACTTTACAATGAGCCGTCAGAACATACGCATCGGACACCACTAAGAAACTAACCACAAACTATTTAAACAATCGATGTACATTACTTCAGTCATTTTGAAGCAAAAATACAAAAGATAAGCTAGGACGCAAATAAAAAAGTTAGGCTCTGTTCAAGGACGTAGAACAATGCATCTCCTGAAACCTCTAAAAGCGCATTAAAAACACTTCAAATGTTATTTGTTTACCGGCTGGTTTCATGCCATGTATTTTAGTTTTGAACAGAGCAAGGCTAGCTAGGCTAACCACATGAGAGAGATACTCATCATAACTCTGCAAAATGTCCAACATGTCCTTTGAGTCTTAAAAAAAATCCATCTCATCTTATTCTGAAATGGACCAATCTGCACAATCACTACTTTTACTATATTTTGATGAGAATACTTTTCTACTTTTACTTGAGGAACATTTTTGAATGCAGGACTTTTACTGTAACAGAGTATTCCTACACTCTGGTACTTCTACTTTTACTCAAGTACAAGACCTGAGTACTTCTACTTTTACTCAAGTACAAGATCTGAGTACTTCTACTTTTACTCAAGTACAAGATCTGAGTACTTCTACTTTTACTCAAGTACAAGATCTGAGTACTTCTACTTTTACTCAAGTACAAGATCTGAGTACTTCTACTTTTACTCAAGTACAAGATCTGAGTACTTCTACTTTTACTACAAGATCTGAGTACTTCTACTTTTACTCAAGTACAAGATCTGAGTACTTCTACTTTTACTCAGTACAAGATCTGAGTACTTCTACTTTTACTCAAGTACAAGATCTGAGTACTTCTACTTTTACTCAAGTACAA
>NW_011361361.1:0-3070 GCF_000735185.1 Notothenia coriiceps
GTCACAGAGAGACAGATAGAGAGACAGATCGCAGCAGAGAGACAGATAGAGAGACAGAGAGACAGATAGAGAGACAGATCGCAGCAGAGAGACAGAGAGTCAGATCGCAGCAGAGAGACAGATCGCAGCAGAGAGACAGAGCTCTCTGGAGATTCAGGTTTCTCAACTTTAGTGTCAATCTTTCAGTTTGTGTCTAAAGACGTGGCTCACAAGCATCATCAGAGCTGAGGGCGGGTTACAGTCTGTCAGCACAGCAGACGCTGGCTTGGTGCGTCACTCTTTAGTGTCCCCTGGTCTCCCAGCTGTGTGCGTCACTCTTTAGTGTCCCCTGGTCTCCCAGCTGTGTGCGTCACTCTTTAGTGTCCCCTGGTCTCCCAGCTGTGTGCGTCACTCTTTAGTGTCCCCTGGTCTCCCAGCTGTGTGCGTCACTCTTTAGTGTCCCCTGGTCTCCCAGCTGTGTGCGTCACTCTTTAGTGTCCCCTGGTCTCCAGCTGAAGATGTTTCTTCATGTGGAACATTTGGGTTTGATCTGCGTCCTCTCTCTTCATGAGATGCTGCTTTCACCTGGAGGTAAAGGTCACAAACAAACAACACTTCCTCTTCAGATGTGATCAAACCTTTCCTGTGTAAAGTTTAGTGAGGAGGAGGAGGAGGAGGAGGAGGAAGAGGAGGCGGTGGCTGTAATGACCGGTTTCCATTCAAACTGCTGTTTACTGATTGCCACAAACACACAGCTGGAGGGGACACACTCGTGCACATACAGAAAACAGTGCGTTCTGTTGAGTCCAGAGAGAAGCAGAGAGAAACAGAGAGAAACAGATTTCAAGGCTAAAGAACTGCATTTTGTAAAACTCTGTAGCACACATAAACTTTAAGGATAAAATAACTATGAAAATATGATTTAAAACATAGAAAGCACAGATCCAGATTTGTGGGACATTTTCTGACACGTTTGCTTCAAAGGTTTCTCGACTGAGTATTTGATTATCCAAATGAATTGACTGATGGACGCAGCGCTGAACGTTAGCCTGCCTGCTGAGAGGATCTCTACACACAGCTTTAGTCTGAATCCATTACTGTTAACAACAACAACAACAACAACAACAACAACAACAAAGCAGCCCATGAATTACCTCGCATTACAGCGTTCATATTATGTAAAAAGGTCGGCACACGTTATCAAGAATACAAATGCAATAAAGTAACAAATGAAGTACTTTGATAATGGGATGGCTTTGCTCTTCTTTGGGCTCTGCTTCTCTCACCGGCTCTCTGAGCTGCTGTCTCTCGCTTGTTTCTCCTCCAGCGCTAAATGCTAACCAGCTAGCCTCTGTGCTGCAGGTCAGGCTCAGGTGTGTTTACCTGCAAACAGCTGTGAGGTTTTTGAGGTGTGTGTGTGTGTAATTATCTGTTGTTACAACACAAACCAAGGACGAGCTGTTGTTGCTGCTAACACTCAAAGCTCACAGAGCGAGTGTTCGTCCTCCATGCGTCCTTCAAACTGATAAAGACTTCTTTAATCTGCTGAAAGAGGAACAGTTTGGACACAGCTGCTTGTTTGGTGAACTCTGTACACATTTATATTCACCTGCTCTGATATAAGCATGCTATTGTTCCCATAACACGGGGGGGGGGGATTCCCGTGAGCATGCCCGTAGCATGGAACACTACAGGAGTAGTCACGTAAGACGGACAGACTTTACTCCTTTATTCATGCTGGCGGACATTTTGCTACATTTTCAAGATGTTTTGTTTGTTTTTCTCATAAGGATGTTTACTAAAAACATTCACAACAACCAATAAACCACAAACATGTATGTGTCATAAATCCCAATTTAATGGGAAGCAAATGTCGGGTAAAGTGGTTCCATTTGGTTCCTTATTCTTTCGCACATGTTCTGTGGTGATACCAGTGGCTCCCATGCAGCCAGTGAACATACCAAAGCATTTCAAGGTGAGCATCCTCCAAAGCATCTGGACGCAAACTTTCCATTGATTACAAAGTGGTATAAATGTTATTTAAATCAGAAGCTGCATCTTTAACACGTCTCTTATTGATAACGGCTTGCACTCGGATAACCCTGTTACTAAGATTATATATTTTTGGATCTATTCTTTCTATGAATCCCCAGAGCCTGTGATGATTATAGAACAAGGAGCCGATCAGTCCACAAACATCCGATTAGTGAAGGAAGGAAATCAGTTTGAGGAGAGGAAAGGTCACTTGGAAAACAATAAGAAAAAGTGTGTTGATTGACGGCTCGTGCCTCGAGGGAGGGAAACGGGAGAAAATGTTCTCACTTCCTCTCTTAACACACACACACACACACACACGCCCCCAGTCAAACTCTTTTCCTGCAGTTGTCTCCTTTGTGTCGTTCTTGTGTGTGTGTGTGTGTGTGTGACTGTGACCTTAAACGCTGCGTTCAGGTTTACCGTAAATATGAGGATTTTATCGTGTGTGGACCCTGAGCTGTTTCATTCATGCTGTTCCTGATGCTACTGATGCTAACATGCTACTGATGCTAACATGCTACTGATCTAGATATTCTGGATCTTTCTTTTCAGGGCCCTCGGTGTGGGACTGTAAACTCGACCCAAACGCCGCTTACAGCCGGCCCCCTAAAAGTTGTTCTGTTCACGTTGTCATTTTTAGACTCCTTCTCTTCTTTGCTTGTGAATCCAAAAGCTGCGAAGCATGGCTGTTTCCGTTTGGCCATATTTGTTATAACAAAGCCAGAATTAACAAAATATCAATAGGCCTATGAACTTTAAATACCGCGCCGGCATCGCCGCCGTAACCATAGCAACGTAAGTAGCGTAAAGAATGCAGCACGCCACGTACAGATGGCAACGCCCAGAAATATGAAACAAATATTCAGAAACTTTAATGAACAATGACTATTATTTATTTCAAGAACTTTTATTTACAGAAACTCAACATTTCTAATCTGTGTGCAGAAGTATTATCATTTTATTTAAAAAACATTTAGAATTATTATTAAAAAATGTTTTACTCTATTTTGTCCCCCTGCAGGTTGACCCTCTCTGATGGCCCCCCGATCCCCCC
>NW_011361363.1:0-6310 GCF_000735185.1 Notothenia coriiceps
GATGGAGCTGGTCTGTTGTCCTGTTCTGTTCTGTTGAACACTGATTTTCCCAGTGTCTCCTCTGTAGCCTTTGATGCTTGGTTGATGTTGCCATGCATTCCTTTGACATGCATGTAACCTGTGCAGAGTGAAAAGATAGAATGACAGCTGTCTTCCAGTATGTTGGTTTTGAAGCTGTCGACCGTCGGCTTGTGGACATTTCCCAGGCACACTTCCCCTATACCATCCAGCCAAGGTCCAAACGTTGAGCGAACGGAGCGTTGTGTGGACCGTTGACTTGCTGTCTGACCTTATGAGCCCGCAAAATGTCTCTTCCGAGAAGCAGTAGAATTTCTGCTTTTGGATCTAGCTCTGGGAGGTGTTTGGCAATATGCTGGAGATGGGGTTGTTGGATTGCAGCACTTGGTGTCGGAATCTCCGAACGATTATTTTTCATATCACTACACTCAATGAGTGATGGGTGTGTAATGACCACTTTTCCATCTCGTGATTCGACTCGGAATCCTTCAGCACGTCTCCCTGATTTTTCTACCAAACCAGAACATGTTCTCAGCCGATACGGGGTTATTTTGCCTTCTATTTCGAAGAGGTTGAAGAACTCTGGTTTGCCTAGTGAGCGATTGCTCTGATCGTCCATAATCACATAGGCATTGACAGCCTTGTGTCTAGCGTCCTTAGGATATATCTTTGTGAGGCAAATCTTAGCACTGGAGCGAATCCATTGGCCTCCGCTGCAAACCTCTGTGCAGCTTGAGTTAACATCATCGTAGCTAGCCTCAGCTTCTCCCTCCCCGCCGTCCTGTTGTGATGGTGAAGGAGCCTTAGGGGATTGCAATGGCGGGCCAGGATGCATGGCTGTGACATGATAAGTGTGGTCACATTCTTGACACTTCACTGATGACTTACAATCCTTAGCAAGGTGTGAAGTGGATGCACAGCATCTGAAACAAATTCCTTTTTCCTTGAGGAAGGCCTTTCTTTCGTGGAGTGGTTTGTTTCTAAATGTTCGACAATTTTGTAGTGTGTGTGGTTTGTTGTGCACTGGGCAATTCTTGGCTGGGTCGACATTTGTTTGTTTGTTGGTATTTATTGTGGCGACATCTATTTTGTTTACTGAGAAAGTGTTATCAAATTTCTTAAAGACAAGTTTTTCTGGATTGACAGAGTTTTCAGCACTCCCTTGGATCATAAAGCTGGGATTGTTCCTCTTTTTGGCTCCATGACACACACATTTGCAGAAGTATTCAAAGGGAGGGAAGAAAACATTGTTATCTTCTTTGAAACTCGAGCCTTTGGACAACTATTTTTCTTGGAGACCAAAGGGCAGTTTTTCTCTGATCGACAAGATACCTCGTGAGGTAATTACCAGTGATCTAACACGGTAATCTCTGAAGCCTCTTGTGGAGCTGATGAATGAGAAAAATGGGAATGGATTCACTTGCCCTGTCTTTAACATAGCTCCTAGGATTGTGATATAATCTCTTATAAATGCATAATTAACATACAATCTTCTCATTTAAACTGCTTCTTTTACTGCCAATACAAGTGCCAACAATCATCATGGTCAATTCTTAATAAGAAGAAATTGGGTCAGTGCTGCTATTGTTATGCCAGCAGTTATTAGTATTAGAATTAGTCTGACCCACTAAGCAATTGTGTAATGCTAGAAATCCCTGCAGGAGCGCGGCGGGATCACAGGGATCTTTCTCAGTGGGATGTTAGCTTCTAGCTTCCCTAATCCCAACTGTACTCTGCATCTTTATAATTGTGTTCCTGGCCGACCCGGTCCTGGCAGAGCTGCTCGCTGGCCAAGAAACTGTGTCTGAGCACCGAGTGCAGAAACATTTGGCAGAGCAAAGAGCCTGACGGCATGAGAGCATTCCAATCACTGAGTGTCAGGGCGCCATGGATGATATAAAATGTGCTTCCAGAGCATGAGCACACGAACAATCATATTTTAATGCAAAACATGTGCTTTTAGGAAAGATCATCTTGGGAAATGTCTTTGGAAAAAAACAACCTTACTGTGAATCCACAGAAATGTATATTTTGGTTGAAAAATGAATCAGATGCAGAGTATTTACTCTGCATCTGATTCATTTTTCAACCAAAATATAAATGTTTATGTTAATGCAGGCAGGAAATGTAATCCTTGTTCTGATTGGTCTGCGACCTTCACTGGGAATGAGTCTTTACCACAAGACAAGGAGTTCAACTACTGTATATTCAGGAAAGACATTGAGGGCAGGACAGTAGGATTTGTTATTATAGAAAGACTTTGGGACCCTATTAGAGTCCCAAAGGTTTTCTTTGCTGTCTTTCTATAATAACAAATCCTACTATGAATAATGAATACTTCTTCGTCACAATCCCATCAGTGTGCAGTACATCAAACATTTCTGCAACTTTCTTTTAGGGTGGATCCTTTTGGCCTTCATGAAGACATGGATCTAGTCAAAAAATTCAAGCACAAAGTAAGACTCTTTCAATAAAAATTCAATAACATGTTAAAATGTACCTGAGTTTGACTTCTCTCGGGACAGATTGAAGATCTGATGCTTCAGAACAGTGCACTTGGAATCTGTTGCACGTTCACTCTATCAACATCACTGACCTATTGAAACCCTGTGCAGGATACATTTCATTTCAAGCTGGTTTGATCTTTGGACACTGTAGAATTTATTTATTCATGTTTCTGCAAGTGATTGCAAGGAAAATAACCACAGCTTCCTAAAGGAAATGATGAGTGGAAGTGGAATAAAAAAACAGAATAGAACGATAGCTGCATGTTGGTACTGTTCAAAGGTTATTATGTCAACCTAATTTTTTGGGGGTGGTAACCAAGGCACCTTTAGTTTATTCTGTATTTATATGTTTTCTACACCATGGCCACCCCAATCAAATGCTGTATCCCAACTTGGACCCCAGTCAAAATGTCCTGGAGTCCTTTTCCTTCTCTCCTGTGTTTCACTGTGGCAGAGACAGCATTCTAACACTCTGCAGTTTGCTAACAGCGCTAGCTCCAGTAGCGTTTGCCCATATTAGCTACTCTGTTTTCAAAATGTCAGGCTGAAAAAACGTGCATGCAGGCTTAAATCCAACCGTGGTGTTCTGCCGGTTATGCAGTAACGTAAGAGTATCTATGAGTAAAGTAAAGTCTGTTAGTGGCTTTGCTAATTTATGCAGAGTAAACTGCCACAGGCTTAAGCTATCGAGGGGGAATAGGAGGGAGAGAGTCGGTGCACCGGGTGAGCGGGAACACATCTGAAACTCTGATCTCTCTCCAGGGCGGCACTCAGAGCATCACAGGCACACACTCACTAAGCTACTTACAAAATAGCTTGACATTCTCTAAAGCAGTCACACACATCTCCCTGCTGGGCTACAGCCCTGCACCTCTCATCCCTCCAACCTCCAACAGAGTGGTGGAGGGTTCAGATAGACCAGCATCTATTGAGATGGACTCCTTTTAAGTTTGGGCAGCTGTTACCTGACAATATTAAAACCTGTTAAGCCCCAAGCCTGTTTAAGGACAGAGGGTGTCATACTGATATTCTGTACAAACTGTGAAGTCCACTGAGACAAATTTAACATGTGTTTATATAGGCCAATAGGGCTATATAAACATAAGACAATGAAGGCCTTCACATTGCTGTGCTCCTGCTGCCTGAAAGGATCTGCAGAAAGAAAGAAAGGAATTAAACCGAGGAAGTTTATATATTCAGTGTGTACCAGTTCTATTTTGCTGCCCAAGCTACACAAAGCAGACTTCAGTCTGTGCCGTACCAGACCCGATGCAGGACTCTGGTCTGTGTCCCCCTTCACTCCTCTGTTGCAGGCCTTCACCAAAAGAGCCTTCCTGCATTTTTGACCTGGTGTCTAATAGATATTACCAGAGCTCTCAAGTCTCACGCATTTGGCGTGAGACACACGCATTTAACTCCATTCACACGCTCACACGCCACACCTTGTATTTCTCACGCAGAGATGTCTTTCCAGGGTACCGCCCACCAAGTTGCGCCGCAATTTTGTAAACAAACTAGGCTTGTTTAAGACGTGTGCACTCCCCGTTCGTGATACAGAGGGCTTCATACTCCACTACCACACCCCCCGTTGACATTCGCGATACAGAGGGCTTCATACTCCACTAGCACCCCCCCCCCCCGTTGACATTCGCGGTACAGAGGGCTTCATGGGAGCCAGAAGTTGGAATACCAAACACCGCTACCAAAATCTCACTCTGAACTCTGTTCAAAACTTGAGAGCCCTGTATTACATTTTACAAAATGTAATTTGCAGTTTGAGGGTTGGGTCGGGTTATTCAGATTCAGATTAGATTTGAGCCCACAACATTTACATGATATGGAAATGTGTCTTTGGCACCACAAAATATTGTGGTGCTGTTTCCTATTTCTCACTGTTTCCATGAGTACACTGAAAAAACTGAAACATTGACTTTAATTAAATGTATTATGTCAACAGATTTCACATAACTGTAAGTTGAACCTAATATTTTAGCTTTCAACTAACCTTATACAGTTATTTTAAATGTAGTCAATGCTTTTTCAATGTAGCAAGATAGCCCCAGTAGACATGACATTGAATACACATACAGTATGTTGACGTGCTGTTAAATGAGTGCTCTACTCACAGAAGCCATAGATTGCTCTCGTCTTGACAAAAATGGCTTCACCTCATAAAGCTAGAGTTACATTATGTAACCCTTATTACCACTGAGGTCATAATGAACCAATGAAATGATTACACCTCCAAAGTGACTCTTTAAAGTCTTGTGTGTGTTGACAATGAATCTATTTCAGCTGAAGAAAAAGAGTTTGCACACTGACTGACACCTTGATGCTTTCATGTGTCAACCCTACAGAAATATAAATGACTATTCGGCTCTCCTAAAGCTCTGAGTGGAGTCAGAAGACTGAGTCATTTAAGCTTTCAAATCTTCAAAGGCTGTTTCTCAGAGAGGCTGTGGTGTTTAGTCTTTTAATGGAGCTGGTTCTTGGAAGGACAGATAGAAGACAGGAGTGACATGAGTCATGACGCTCTGTAATACAATATGACAGACAGGGGTTCATCTTTACTGAGAGCAGAGCTGCACTTGAAATGAATGAATGCTGGACATAGGAAGTTTCTCCTAGGCCTGCAGCTGGAAACACCTGTCCACTCAAATATGCCTTTGATTCATTAATTCATTACAGCAAACGTGAACTGCTTGGACTGCACGGTTCCCCTGAGTACTCTGATTATGACGCTCAATAAGGCCTGATGTACAGTCTCTGTAGCCCTTACTATTGAACTGTCATCCCTCTCACCAGCATGTGAGTACAGAGAGGGATTAAGCAGGGGAGTGATATGGTTGATCTGGATCATTAACATTCTTTATGATTTGAAATAGTAATTCCCAAGGCAGCAGGGAGATGATCAAATTAGTTAATGTAAAATTAATTTAGATATTAACATCAAATAGTCTTGTTTTGCACTGCGCTAAATTGTTAAGCACTGGAGTGGGGAAAAGATCAGCTTTTAACAGATCTTGGCCCTCTTCTCTGAAATAAAAATTATAAAATAAAACCAGTTTTAGGTTAAGAAAATGTGAAAAACTTTGACTTGATAAAGCTGAAAAAACCAGAGATGTGAATACGTCCCAGTGAGTAAGAGAATTTATCAATTTCCAAACAGTCTCAAGGAGCCAAGAGTAAACCCTCTCCTAAAGAAACCCACTCTCAACCCGTCTGATGTTATAAACTACAGGCCTGTCTATCTCCTCCCGTTCCTGTCTAAAACACTTGAACGCGCTGTCTTTAAACAACTCTCCTGTTATCATCAGAACAACCTCCTGGATCCGCACCAGTCTGGTTTCAAGGCAGGTCACTCAACAGAAACTGCTCTCCTTGCTGTCTCTGAGGAACTGCACACGGCGAAAGCAGCCTCCCTCTCCTCTGTCATCCTCCTTCTGGACCTGTCTGCTGCATTCAACACGGTGAACCATCAGATCCTCCTTCGCACTCTCCAAGAACTTGGAGTTTCAGGCTCTGCACTGTCCCTCCTCACCTCATACCTCAAAGACAGCACCTACAGGGTAACTTGGAGAGGGTCCAAGTCCAACCCTTGTCAATTAACTACAGGGGTCCCTCAGGGCTCTGTTCTTGGTCCCCTCCTCTTCTCTCTGTACACAAACTCGTTCGGATCGGTCATTAGCCCGCATGGTTTTTCATACCACTGCTACGCTGACGACACCCAACTAATTCTGTCCTTTCCCCGCTCAGAGACCCAGGTCGTCGCACGCATCTCTGCT
>NW_011361364.1:0-2227 GCF_000735185.1 Notothenia coriiceps
TTGCTTATTTTTATTTTATATTTTTCCCTAATTTCAGACATGCAGTCTGTACAAGGGCAACAGTACATTCCGCAAAACATTACTGGATTGTCATGATCCAAGCAAGAAGCATGAGATGTGTGCTGCAGCTGCCCAAGCAAATATTGATGGTGAGAATTCTGTGGTGGCCCCTATACTGCGTGGCCTCTCTAAGATGCAGGATGAACTTTGTGCTGGCATGAGCAACCTTTTCCATGTGGCCTACTTTGTGGTCAAGAGTGAGAGGCCCTTTACAGATTTTCCTGTCTTGGTGGACCTGAACAGGAGGACCGGTGCCAAGATGCCCCTGTGTTACTACCACAACAAAGCCTGCGCACGGTAAATATTTTCTTCAAAAGTAAATATCTTTTCTTCACAACTAATTTTTAGAATTACTGGTAAGGGGTACTTCTTGCATTTATTTCACCTTAAAATGTTACAACTGCCACATGCAAATGTATTAAATTAATTGATATTTTTACTTTTAGATTTTTTGTTCAGTTCATTTATGACCCTATTCTGGCTGAGTTCGAAGAGTGCCCGATTCTTCTCAGTCATGATAGATGGGGCAACGGACAAGGCGATCCTTGAACAAGAAATCGTGTACGTACGGTACGTAGACTCCACCAAGAGGCCAAAGAATGTGTTTTTTAGCATTGAACACGTCAAGCGAGCCAATGCTAAAGGCCTATATGCACTCATTATGGGAGGTAAGATATTCTCTGCTGATGACATGTGATTATCTATTTTAAAAAATAATAATTGTTTGCTGATGACATTTAATAAATGTGCTATTTTAAATTAAAAAACAGCATTTGCACGGGGTAGAGTGGACGACTGGAAGAAGAGGTTGGTGGGGTTCGGGGCAGATGGGGCTGCTGTTAACTTCGGGAAAGACAATGGTGTCCAGGCCCTTGTTGAGACAGAATCTCTGCTTCGCGCGTTCCTCTATGAGTTTGTTGTAAAAGAAGGAAAAGTCAAAGCACCAGGATAAGGGTTAAACAATAATCTGCTTTAATGGTAAAAACATACAATACATCACCCAATCACCTAATCACCTAATCACGAAGCACTCTGCAGAGTACTCCGGGCTCAGGTTCTACCACCGTGTGAGACACGTCTCAGGAACGGCAAGTCAAAAACAAGAGCGCTGATCTTCAAAATGATCACAACATTTATACACAGGTGGGGAGGACTTTTATCGCGTGCTCTTCCCTAGCTATTTGTTATTGGCGAGTTCAGTTGTTGTTATTGTTGATTCCATCTGTTGCTTCACAGTGTATGTGTGTGTGTGTGTGTGTGTGTGTGTGTGTGTGTGTGTGTGTGTGTGTGTGTGTGTGTGTGTGTGTGTGTGTGTTTGTCCCTCTGCCCTTAGGCAGATCCCCCAATCAATGATTTGGAGTCATGACAGAGGATTCTTTGACAGGACACATACTCGTTCCCCCTAAACATCTTCAACACACACACACATCCTATCATGTATCTTATCACACAACAGTCACATGTTTGTCTTTATGAAAGCCATATTTGTAAATATCCAAACGTCATCGTCTCATGACATCTTTAGGATTAGGTAAATAACAAAGCTTAACTGTTCCCATGGCCTAAGGCCTTCCCTGAACTTCCCTTCACCCCAAAGTCAGCTTACTTTAGAATCAGAAGGACCATTGTCTCTCTAACTTATGTGTGACCCAATCATCTCCTGATCTGATAAGAGTCTTGCAGGAAACGCACGTACATTTCAACACCCCAACATCCTTATCGTTTCTTAACTAATGCATGCTGGACATGAATCACTAATTAACAGGACTTTAACTGCATTATATTTGAGGAAAATGTTCTTTGGCTTAATCAATAATAGTTTTAGCACTTAACATAGGAAGCCAGAGACTCAGGGCCTCTTCAGAGGTCTGGGAACTGCAAAGCAGATGTCAAAGGTCATTTGTATTATTCTCAACCACAGATAGCCAAAAAAACACCCTTTTGATTACACATAAAAGTGGAAGAAAAGACTATTGCGCTATATTTAAAAGAGGAAACATTTACTTTGTCCCTTCCAATTTAACACACACGAATATATGTGACCTGCTCTATCGAAATCAGTCGCATTGACCCGAAGACACATTTTGAGTTGTATACACTGCTGGAAAGAGGATATTCCTAGCTTTCTAATGATATCAGGATTGTTTTTGTACTCCAAATATTAAGC
>NW_011361365.1:0-3993 GCF_000735185.1 Notothenia coriiceps
ATCAATAGGCACGCAATGACTCTAAATAATAATGATCACGCCACCAAACACACATTCAAACTAAAGGAACCAGCCTGTTTCAACATGTAAGAAGTAGAAAGTACAGGTATTTGTGTTCAAAATGTAAGAAGTAGAAAGTACAGGTATTTGTGTTCAACATGTAAGAAGTAGAAAGTACAGGTATTTGAGTTCAACATGTAAGAAGTCAAAGTAAAAAGTCGTCAGAAACATAAGTAGTGGAGTAAAGTACTGATACCAGAAAAATGTACTTAAGTACAGTAACGAGGTATTTGTACTCCACTACTTCCCACCTCTGCCAATCACAGTGGAGCTATCAGTTGCTCAAGTCACTGATTGGTCCATTATAAGAACCAGAAGTAATGAAAGGTTCTCATTATTTAAAGATAGTAACTTGCTTTGAGAAACATAACTAAAGAACATTTAAAAGCATTCCTTTTGTACATTTATCTTTAGTTTCTTCTGTCTCAAAGACCGGAACCAATCACAGTGGAGCTATCAGTGCTCAAGTCACCATAAGGACCGCCTCCTCACCTGGATGCGCAGCAGCAGAGAGTGGTTGGTGTTCTCCAGCCTCCTCTGTCTCTCCTCCATCTCTCGGGCTCTGTGCTGCTCCTTCTGAAGTTTCCGGATGTAATCCACCGACGCCTTCAGGATGGTGCCTTTGTTCCACCTCGACTCCCTGATCAACCAATCACAGGCCTCGCCTCGTTAACACACGTAGCAAGAGATGGCAAAAGTACACACATCCTTTACTCTAGTAGAAGTACAGATACTCGTGTTTAAAAATACTCTGGTGAAAGTAGAAGTACTGACTAAACTTCTTTACTCAAGTCAAAGTAAAGACGCTTTGAAATGTACTTCAGTAAAAAGTACCCATAATTAGCAGCTGTTTTAAAGAGTACCTGACCTCCCTTTATATTAATAGAACAATAATGTCATTGTTAGCTAATGAACCTATCCATGGTGACCAACAGCAACATGACAACGTTTTCATTGGTCCCTCTTCTTTAGAGAAGACCAGGAAATGATGGATACACGGATCGTGTTTAAATCAATAGGCACGCAATGACTCTAAATAATAATGATCACGCCACCAAACACACATTCAAACTAAAGGAACCAGCCTGTTTGGAAAATGTGAGAAGTAGAAAGTACAGGTATTTGTGTTCAACATGTAAGAAGTAGAAAGTACAGGTATTTGTGTTCAACATGTAAGAAGTAGAAAGTACAGGTATTTGTGTTCAACATGTAAGAAGTAGAAAGTACAGGTATTTGTGTTCAACATGTAAGAAGTAGAAAGTACAGGTATTTGAGTTCAACATGTAAGAAGTCAAAGTAAAAAGTCGTTAGAAAGATAAGTAGTGGAGTAAAGTACTGATACCAGAGAAATGTACTTAAGTACAGTAACGAAGTATTTGTACTCCACTGCTTCCCACCTCTGCACGTGGCACTAACGAGCTTAACGAGGTGCATTCACTTTTCATTGAAATATGTCCATGAAGACTAATACATGATACAAGTAATAAATCATAATAATATTATTTTTTGAAACCATTATTAATTTTCCCCCCGTTAATTATAATTCTGAAACAAAAAGTACTTTTCTAGAGATCATAGCGTCATGATACAGTTATTAATATTGCCTGTCTTCGTTATTTCTGACATGACATGTGACTTGTATTACGGTCGAAAGATACAATGTAGATGTGTGTTATCTGTTCGAAACATGAAAGGGTATGTAGTGTTGGTACTGACGGGTCGCTGGATTTAGGGATGAGACCCCCGAGTTCTTTGATCCGATCGTTGATGTTGAACCTCCGCCTCCTCTCGACTGAAACACACAGCACCAACAATATGTTATTATTGTTACATGGTGTAAAGCACTCTCTATGCTGTGCATCAGCCGCAGCTGTTCCTTCAAGACTTTGTGTGAAATGTTGCAATAAAACCACAGAAACATTTTGAAATCACAGATAGTTAGAGAGAGCTATTCCACAACATTACACATCACGGCAAAAAGAAACGAAAAAAACGATGGAAAAAATAAATAATGAAGCATTTCTGATCTCCATGTTTTTGTTTCAAGAGACAAAGGGGCAAACCATGTTTATATAAACCACATACAAGTACGTCATGAGCAAAGTAATACCCAAAGTGTTGTATATTACATTATAGAGGTGATAATGTCACAAATGTGATGTTTGATGGCATGAGTGTAATAAAACAGGACTAAACGTACGGCAATGGGTCTGTGAAATAATAATTTGGTTTGTCTTTACTTCAAACTAATTATCTTTAGTTCACCTGCCTCAAACTATTCTGCTAAATTGTACAACTCTGTGATATCTGCTGACATCTTAAGTAGCATCACAGTTATAAAGTTTAAAGTTATACGCGGAGAAATACTGCAGTATGAAATGTAATGTCCTCACTTTGGTTGTGGTTGTCTTTCTTCTGTCTCTCTTTGATGAAAGCTTTGGTCTCCACCTCTGCAACAAAAACAACAAAAGAAAAACAATTTACAAGATTTCCCTCATGAGGAAAAACACAAACAGAAACGTTTGTAACAAAGTCTGAAAGATCGTCCTGCATATTGCTGTCATAAAGGAAGGTTTTCTCCATTATTATGATTCTTCTCCAGCGTGGAAGAAGTAACCTGGTGTAAGCAATTTATACACAAGAGGACATTTTGAGTAAACAGAATATGTTGTGTGTGATTCAACTAGCTGATGAATGAAGTTAATGGACATCTCGTTTTATTTTGAAAGACGGTTGAAGGTTTTCAGCTGAAACAGCAGTAAGTGTTTTTTAGTTCATGTTGACTGGACAGGAAGTAGGAACTGATGATGTGGGAAAATACAACGTGTGTGTGTGAGTGTGTGAGGAAGTCGTGATGTTGACTCATCAAACCGGAGAAGAAGAACACATTTTCAGCAGAAAAACGGGGGAGGGGCTTAACCATCAGATCTCTGACCACACAGGAGCCAATCAGCAATCAGCTCTGCAGAGTTGGGGGATCTGAGGTGCGTGCGTGCGTGCGTGCGTGCGTGCGTGCGTGCGTGCGTGTGTGTGTGTGGCCTAGCATTACTATCCTTGTGGGGACCTACATCTGTTTACACAGTCGCAGTCTTCCCTTATGGGGACAAAATGGAGGTCCCCATAAGGTGAATCATTCATTTTAGGGTGGAGACTTGGTTAGGGTAAGGGTTAGGTTAAGGGAAAGGGCAGTGCTGCGTAGGGCACTGGCTCTCGGGGATAATAATGTGGTTACAAAAAACCTTTCTAAAAACTCCAAGGAAAATACATACAATGTTTCTAAAAGCCCTGTTAAAAGTAATACAAATAATAATAAGAAGAATGAGAAGTAAAATCAATTAAAAAAGCAAGAAGAGACCAGATACCAGGAGAGACAGAGAAGTGGTGCCTAGAGATCTCCTAACCTTCCAGGGACCCCTAAAGGATGTGACTGACGAGAACCGGTGCTAAGGGAAGTCTTAAAAGGGCTTAGCAATGGTTTAAAAACATTTGTGAGGGTTAGGGTTAGGCATGTGTTGGTTATGGTTGGGAGAAGTCTCCAGGAAATGCATGTAAGTCAATGTAATGTCCCCTGAAGTAATGTATACATAGTATGTGTGTGTGTGTGTGTGTGTGTGTGTGTGTGTGTGTGTGTGTGTGTGTGTGTGTGTGTGTGTGTGTGTGTGTGTGTACCTCTTTCTTCTGTTTACCTCGGTCTGTAGAAGCTAGCTTAGCATGCTTGCTGGTAACACGTTAGAGTGAGAGACACCGGAAGTGGTGATTTAGTAAACAAGAGTGAGCTGTCTCGTTCTTAGTTTACTCTCCTATGTATATACACAGGGGTGCACATAACTTTTTGAGTGAGTTACTCAGATGAGTGGTACTCACCCCACACGAAGCGTGGTCCTCCTCAGTGTCTCCTTCACTGTCCTCTATTTACACTTCTTGCGTGCTATG
>NW_011361366.1:0-5060 GCF_000735185.1 Notothenia coriiceps
AAGTGAAATCTGAAAATAAATATTTTATTCAAATAAATTGCTGAACTGAATCAAAAATAATATTCAACCTGAAAAATGATTTCAAATACTATTTTTATTTTGAATACATCATTGTATTTTTCAAAGTTCAGGATAAAAACTTGAACTTTCAAATAAATTGCATTTTTTTGAATGATCAAAACTTATGACCCTGAAATAGCTCCATAAACTTGCACATTGTTCCTGCTAGGGCTGCACGATTTGGGGAAATAATGTAATTGCGATTTTTCTGACAGATATTGCGATTCGCTTTGCAATATTTGTTTTTAAGAGACCCAACAGAAGTTTATTGTAAAATGCTGCCATATCTCCGGCTAGGAAGGTCGTATCAACGTGCTCCTGTCTCTAGCACCCCCGCAGCCCGAGCTACGAGTGAAAGAACTAAACTTACATGAAACTTCCGTTGGGTTGCTTTAAAGTCAAGCTTCAGTTTAAGATTCACCCTGTAATAGATGTAAAACATGTGATGGAGCATTACTCACCAAACCATCCACCATTTTTTTAAAGTGCCTGCCTTTTCCAAATGGCTTCCAATGGAGCTTTCCTAGATGGTTTGGTGACTTTAAAAAAATACTTGGCAGGTGATTGGATCAATCTGTCTATCACCTTCTATCATGGGCCACTTCTGATTGGTTAACAATGGCTGGTACATGTGGCGCACAGCACTTCTGATTGGTGTGGATGACTGACACACAAGAATAAAAAAATAAAAAAATAATAATAATAATTGCAGGCTTTGCGATTCGATAATTGCATAATTTAAAATCGCGATTTTGATTTAAAATCGATTAATCGTTCAGCCCTAGCTACAAAAGCTACATGTGAATGCTATGTTAGCTGCTGGGTTAGTGTGCTTTCAAACCTAATTAAAAGTTCCCATGTAGCCCTGTCAAACAGGCCTACCTGTTTCAAATGTGGCAATTTAAATGTATCATCAACTGGATGCTATTAAGCACGATTCCCATTTTTATTTCTTACGTTTGTTACAGTATTTATTCATACTGTTAAACTGTCAATGATTGGGTTGGTTAGCAAAAGCAAGATGTTAATATATTAAAAAAAATATATAATATTAATATATTTCAGTTAGCAATATATTATAACTATATTTTACTTTTTTTTAAGCTTACTGTAAACTAACTTTAAGGTACATCATGTTACAGCTGACTTCATCTATTGTTTTTTTCTTAATAAAAAGTATTTTTTTTCAAATGAGTTTGAGCACAATAAGAAGGTTAAAATCTGGTTAGGTTTCTGTTGGAAAATGGATTTAGCTTTCAAATGCCTTTCTTCTATATATTATTTTAGCATTTTGTTCAAAGCACTGCTGCATCTCATGACATCCTCACAAAGTAGCTCTTGTGTGTCATGTTTACAATACATCTTAAATGTGATTGTCTTCATTTTCTTATTTTACTCAGACGGGGAATTTGGACTACACTGAAACCCACCATCCACCTCCTGGGGGCAGTGCTACGGCCTACACTGGTAAAAAAAATGATTCGGTCATCTCATTAAAATAATCGGTAGCCTGTTATCCCTGAATACTCTAAAGATTCTTCCGGATGTTTACAGAGCCATACTTGGAGGACCTAAACCATGACATCCAGAGTCCGGAGCCTGAGCTGCTTTACTACGGACGAGATCCAGATCCAGATCCAGATGTGGGTCAGGAACACCTCCAGCATCAGATTGAAGCAGTCACTGCGGACATGAAGGAGTTGTCGTGGGACGGCAGCGGCGCTCAGGACTGGTACGATGAAATGTGCTGACTCATGCCTCACTCATGTCTGTCAGCCACGCAGATACAACTGTGACTGCTCGTGTGATATCCTAACAGACCATAATGTCCCTCCCTGTTCCTTGTAGGCAGCAGGCCAATTCTCCGATGACAGTTTGTGCTCCCCCAGCTTCCACATTGGCTGCCAGCCAGGCCTTCACTTATCATAACACAGATAGTGCTGAAGTCACATCAGCCTGGCCACATTGTGCTCTGAGTGACCAGCCATCAGCAGAACAGGGTGAGAGTCACTGCTCTGCTCAGATGTTTAATAAGGACTGCGGGGAAAGTGTAATATGTTGATTTCATATCTTCTACAGGGGCTTGGTCATACTCTGGAGCGACCACAGTGAGTCATATTTTATACTAATTAAAAGAAAAGCAAAAAGATGTTCATGTTCTTGGTTTGAACACACTTTTGCCATCTTTTTCTGGATTCAAACTTTTTCAGTGAAAGTATTTGCTAGAAGTGTCGATATTTACCAATGTTCTTAGCAGGGTAGTTCTGATAAAGAGAGGCTGTTTGAAGAACTTATCCATAGTCAGTGTTATACCTACATTAGATGGGGGTCTGCACACCCATCATTTGGTGAAATAGACATGAGTTACAGCAGGAAGCTAAGCAATGTACGACTGTGGATGGGGGAAACTCATATTAGCCACCTTAAAGAATCCATGTCTGTTTAAAACGCTTTGTTTATAATAGTTTTAAAGCTTTAAAAAGTATATTTCTATGAGCCCCGGAATATTCTTTCAGTTGTTTCCAGTGAGACAACCGCCGTTGCAGCCGACCGCCTTGAGAGAAGGTGCTGCACCCTCCCTCTTTTTCTGATCATTCAGCTGTTTTTGTGGGTTCCCTCTGAGCTAGTGGAGTTTAAAACATTTACAATATTCAAAGAGGTGACATTGCTGAAGAAAATGGAGATGTTTGTATTTGGCCGTATCCGTCTATCCTGATCGTAATTTCTGACCGAAACTATCAAAATGACAAAGACAGAAATCAATATATAGTCCCACAAATAGATAATTAAAAGCAAAGGGGTGATGTTTGTCTCTCAACAGCGGCGATACGGTGTCAAGATATCGTTGTCATACAAAAAATTAAATTAAACTTGAATTAAACACTGGGATGAGGCTCTTTTCTGAAAACTGATACGTGGACCAAGGCCTTGTCTTGCTTTCGGAAGCCTTTTTCTGACGGGAAACTGAATCTGCTATAAAACCACCATCCTCCTTTGACAAAAACAGCCCCTTTGAGCTTGTAGAGCATGACTTGGTAAATGTTGCTGGTCAGCCGTAGCCTTGACCTGCTATTTTCTTTGTCTTATTGCGCACTGGTAGAGGTTTCAGATTTACTAAAGTCACACAATACTGACCAACATTTCCACATTAAACACTACAAACTACCTCTTTAAGCAATGCATTGGGAAATGTTTCATACAAGTCACAGACAGTGTGTTGTCTGTCCATACTTTCCTTTAAGATGGGGGTTCAGATGCAGGAAGACCACTTCAGTCCTCAGGGGCAGCAGAGCACCCCCCAGAGTTCAGAGGCCTACGAGCAGAACAGCGAGCCCCCTAAACAGGTACCTGTTACACCACAGGGGACACAGTGCCGTTTGTTTGGCTGGGGTCTCATTATCTCTCTTTCCTCGTTTCATTCTGAACACCAAGGCCGGATGGTTCAGTGGTTGGTTCAAATCCAAACCTAAAGACGTTCCAGAGGAGAGAACAGAGCAGAGAAGCACAGCTCAGACGGTAAGAATCAAGTTAATTATAAACATTATTCTATTCATTTTCACTTTTCTAATGTCAGATATATATTGTTGTATCTCTCTTAAGGATTTCCCCCCGACGTTTGGCTTCTGTCCCTCCCCTCCGCCTGCCATTCCACCTCCTGCCATTGCACCTCCTGCCATGTTTCCTTCCCAGCCTTCTTCTGCTGGGATCAACCCCTTTTCAAGGAAAGCAGGTGAATAGGAACTGATTTTAACTGCTCACTGTTTTAAACTATGCGTTTGATTTAGATTTTTTCCAACCATTCAAAAAATTGCTGTTATTAACTTTGCAAAGGAGCTGTGTTTCTTCTGTCTCGCTGCCATAAACACAGTCGTTGACCAGCGTGTCCGATTTCACATTTGGCTAAAACACAGCTGTGAAATGCAGCTTACGACTTCCGGATGAGCGGCCATGCTGGTAGCAGACTAACTTAACAGCTCCCCCCCAATTAATATCTAAAGCCTTGTAACTTGGCTCTTACGTGTTTTCAGTTTATTCAAATTATAGTGGGGGACCTTAAGATGCCTAAAGGACAGCTGAAGAAACCAAACCACGATAAAGTTGCGGTAAGCATGCCGTGAACAACAAGCCCCTCTTCGAAGAGAGCGGAGCTAGCGAGAGAGCTAGCGAGAGAGCTAGCTTTAGCCAGCGAGACACCGAAGGGCAACGTGAGGAGGGAAACATGGTGAACCTGGACGTGATTCTTCGAGAATTGATAGAGTTTCGACAAGAAAACGGCGAGCGGCTGCGGGACATCAGGGAAGATATAAATAAGACAAACAATAGAATTGATGAAGCTGAAGAGAGAATTGCAGAAGCAGAAGAGAGATTAGAAAGTGTGGAGGGCGCGGTGTCGGAGTTGCTGAAGCTACAGACATACATGGAAGCCAGGCTAACGGACCACGAGGGCCGATCCAGAAGATAAAATATTAGGATACACTGTGTCTGTGAAGGGGCTGAAGAAAACTCACCCTCAGTGATTTCCTTTGTTGAGACGTTACTGAAAGAGAATCTGGAGCTTCCGCCCTCCTCGGAGGCCTCCATTTAAGTTGTTTTGTTAAGCTTGTAATATTGGGGGGTGTAACTGCAATGCATTGCCACTTACATCCACATACAGAGGGCCCTCTACCCCTAGTGGGAGAGGAAGTTTATATAGGGTCACAGATAGGACCCCAGTTCAGGGAGTCCGCTTTGTGTTATTGTTTTCAATGTTGTGTTCTATGTATGTGTATGTGTGTGTTCAGTTAAGGGATTCGTTATGTGTGTGTGTAGCAATAGGGCTTGGGAATGCTCAAGTTTTTGGACAAAATTAACATGGGATCACTCCGGTCAATGTACGTACTTCGTCTCACTGGAATATTAATGGCCAGATTGAATACAACGTTGACCCAATTTCTCCGGTCAATGACAGGAGAGTTTTGAAAGTGACAAAACACTGTTCCACACATTTAAAAACACTTAAT
>NW_011361367.1:0-2500 GCF_000735185.1 Notothenia coriiceps
GTGCTTATTAAGCATTTTAAAACGTATGTGGTAAGTTGCCAAAGTGCTTTGTTTTGAACGTTCATCAGTATTATAATCAAAAAGAGAAATATGAATGTTAGTTTTTACTGAAATGATCAAATAAAGTCAACATTTCACTGAGCTGTGTGGGGGTTGTTCAACTTTTAAAAGATGTTTGAATGATGTACACAGTGATAGGTGTTAAGGACTAACGTTTATAATAAAAACATTTGTATTGATTTTAAGATCTTTTCATACAATCATACGTATTGGGATCATTTGTATTAATGTGGACCGGAGGGAGAGGGTGACGAGCAGAAGTTTCACTTTCCTTTTTTATTTCAATTCCAGCTTTGGTCATGAAGAATATGTTTCTCTGTTGTTCATAAAGCATAAAGCAACAGCATCAGAGCACGGTGCAGAGTCTCTAGATGAGTCCCTCGTTCTTATTAAACATCCATGTTGTAGTCCGTTGTATAGAAAACTGTAGTTTCCATAGTTTCCCCACAGCAGCAGACGCACACAATGACCTCCGCTGGCGCATCATAAACACGTCAGATTGTGAAAGTGCAGTCTCTTCTCCTAAGTCCTTTTGAATTCTCCTATCCCTTAACCCCGTGACCTTTCACTCAGAGGTCAAGGGATAGACGATAGGAGCTGATTTTTGGATTATCCGACCGCAACCCCCGACTCACAACTTCCCTCTGAACAATATTACACTTTCAATGCCTTTGGAGGGTTGTCTCTGTCTGATGATGCGTTTCCTGTTTAGATAACGGAGAGAAAGGCTGCACTCGGCTCGACTCGTGTAATAAACCTGGATGGAGCTGTTGCCACGCCGACCGCTGCAACGCCTGAGCCAATGACAGCCCAGGAAAGGGACATCATCCAAACACATGACATTAAATAAAGCCAGGATCATTTCCCATGATGCAACAGTTTGTGTTTTGTTTTGTGAGCTCAGTGTGTAAATTGATTTCTGGACTTTGAATCGAGGCTTGATGTTTCTGTGAAATAATATTTGGCAAGACTCTTTAACCCTTTTAGTTAAAATAAACTGCACTCTGGGTTTATAGAATATAAAATCTAACTTATGGAGTTCCCTAACATCACAATATGATTATTCTGCCGAACGCCAACACTAGTGGCGCATTCAGGCGCTCCTCGCATGGTCCACCTCCCAGGGTCAGGGTTGTTCTTTCACAAACCCTTTTTTCTGATTCTTGCCACACCACATGAAAGCTGCTAAAGGCTAATATGCTAACAGAGACGGGAGAGAAGCTGGAGTCCGTTTTTAACATTTATTTGCATTTTTTTGTTGAAATCTTCAGTACAGTCTGTCGTCTGACAGGGATGCATTTGAGAAAACATGATTGGCTCAAAACAGTCACATGAACGTTGTCATGGTTACCGAACACTGTAAAATAACAGACAGACCCCACCAATCGCGTCACCGCCCCCCTCACATAACCCCGCACCCCAGAGGGCAGATTAGAAAAAATGATGACATGGAAGATGGAGATATAAAGGTTAAAGATATAAAAGATAAGTAAATTGACAAATCAAAGATGGAGATATGAGATGGAGATATAAAGATAAAAAGTATTAAAAAGGCAAAACATTAATGACCACCCGTGGGGTGATGGCATTCAGAACAATAAACAGAGATGGTCCATAAGAAACACAGATCAGCAGTCACTCAATCAGTCACTGAAAACCAGCCAATCAGAGAGGAGCAGCTGTCCTGGCCCCTAATTGGCTGAGAGATGCGAGAGTTGAATGTGGT
The DNA here is from genome assembly GCF_000735185.1 of Notothenia coriiceps. NCBI lineage: Eukaryota > Metazoa > Chordata > Actinopteri > Perciformes > Nototheniidae > Notothenia > Notothenia coriiceps. The sequence goes on from NW_011361367.1 coordinate 1,787, forward strand.
TTTTACAGTGTAGCTGAGGAGCTGCTGCCCCCTGGTGGTAACAGAAATATACACAGATCTCTGCAGCATATACAAACTGACATTAAATCACCTATCACAGCTTCTCTGGAGCTCCTTCAGGTGGCGCTTTATTCTGAAGGCCCCCCTGCGTCCACTGGCCGGACGTGTTCAAATGTTCCCAGCATGCTTCTGGGTGTGGTTCATGTTTCCTGCATGTTTCACATTAAAAGCCTCCCGTAGTTCTGTCCCTTCCCTTGAGGGCTTTTATTGTGAAATGTCTATAAAAATGTGGCAGTTTAACAAAATAAAAGCCCAACAAAGTCCAGTCAAAGGAGAGAATCAGTTTCCTGTTTTAAACTTCCTGCGGCTACTTCTACGTCACTGTTTTTTTTTCATCATAAACAGCAATATCCCAGTATTTCTAAAACAATATGTAAAGAGAACCAGTTTCTGAAACTCATTTAAGACTTCAGGTCCACTTCCCGTCTTACTGCTCTGCTCTGATTGGAGAAAAAGTTACCCGAGGTCACACACATACACTGAATGTCCAATCACAACGTCTGGCTGGTCCTCACAAAGATAGCTGTACCAACAGTCACAAACACTATTAAGAGGTGAGAGGGGGCAGCCCTTCGTCGCTGGGCGTTGCCGTGTCGTCGCTCGGATCCAGGCTGTCCTTCAGACTCACACTGCTGTCAGAGGGGGGTGGGGTCA
>NW_011361368.1:0-1652 GCF_000735185.1 Notothenia coriiceps
CTCTCTCGATGTGTTCCCCCCATGATGTGCCCCTCCCCCCACATGGATCACACCTGGCACACGTAATACATATTCAGTGTCTGTTCTTTGTATATTTACTGCAGTTGTTCATGTATCCCAGTAGTCTGATACAAAATGCATAGCTTGAAAGGGTGTTAAATGAAATTTGGTGATGATTAATGGTTTTTGTGTCTGTCAAATTTGACCGCGAACACCAAAGTAAGGGGGGGAAACGAAGACAATAGGAGGGTTAAACTAAATATGAAACATTCAGGTCTTAGTGGAGGAAGTTAGTCCTACGTTGTTCGGCAGAAGGACTCTCTGTAGCTAAGCTAACTAGCCTTACATACATTTGACACCTCTGCAATGCTGGACCTTCATCATCAAACTGTTCACATTTCTGTTGAATCAAAAGATAATCTGCTGATCTGCTCGGCGTTCAAAGAGACTTTCGGAGAGGAGAAGGTTTGCAGGTTGTTCCTAATGAGCGATGCTTAAAAAGCCACCTCATGTTTTATGGAGAGTTGATGAGTCTTTCATTAGGATGGCGCTGAAGAGAAGCTCTGTCTCGTTAATCTGAGTTATTAACGATTCATCTGCAAAACGTCCTCTTCTGATTCAGCGGACTGGAAAACAAACTGTGATTATATGCATGTAAGGAGACAGACAGAAAAAACCTTCTATACTTAAAGAAATGAATAATATGTGCATGATTTTAAAACTGTTACCCCGTACAGAGGTGGGAAGAAACTAAGTAGATTTACTCAAGTACAGTTTTTAAATACTTTACTTGAGTATTTACATTTATATGACTTTATACTTCTACTTAAAACAATGAAATCAGAGCTTTGTTTGTCTCCAGAAGTAAAATGCTCCTTGATGCAACAATGTTATCTATAGAAATGTATTTAAACCACTGCGCCCTCATACCAACGATGCAGATTTCCCCCGTAAAATGTTAAAGTGATTCCAGAAAACAATATTTCTGTTCGTCAGAAACAGTGTAATTACTCCAAAAATATGAAAATGGTGTGAAACAGAGCGTCGGACGGCAGAGACTGCTTTGTTTTTACAGAGCTCCGACGTCACGTAGTCCGCGGAGACATCTTGTATACGGGCCGGGCGTCATGTTTCCGTGAGAATGTATCTTTTATACAAGATCAGCGCCACAGTATTGCCCTCAAACTATATTATCTATTTTCTACATTATTTTGACATCAGTATAGAAAACCCCCTGATACACACACACAGGTCATTTTCCTGCACAATGACTGCTTATATACTTTGAGTACATTAAGCTTGTTAGGGAATAATCTGCTTAGGTATTCAACCTTCGACACAGTTCATCCTTTCCTCCTCTCACTGTCTCTTTCCCACGGCACAGGTCTACGGCCTATCGCTGCTATCTCTCTTCAGGAGGAGCAGCTTGAGCACATTGTTGTTTCCAGTCTATGACGGAGCACAAGCCGCCATGAGGTAGTTCACTGTTCAGGGACGAAGGTTCCCTGGTGCACGTTCTTTCCTATGGACGAGAGCTCTAGTTAGATTCAGGGTCCATATTGCTTTAGTCTCACTGATAAAGAATGTTGATTATTACACTCTGAACTAGTTCAAACCTCGTTCTGCAGAAAGAGTTCTTCAGAATTGGTTTA
>NW_011361369.1:0-1671 GCF_000735185.1 Notothenia coriiceps
ACACACACACACACACACATATCTCCACTGACACACACACACACACACACACACACACACACACACACACACACACACACACACACACACACACACACACACACACACACACACACACACACACACACACAGTGTCTGACACGACCGCTGCCAACTCCTAGACATGATCGCTAAATGAATATCATGTTGCTTTTCATCGGACGTAACTGGATTGACAGTCATGCAGGCGTCAGGGATTCAGAAGCACAAAAAGGTGTTGCAAGACACTTCTGACATTAGCAGGAGACGGAACATCTCGATACAGTGTTCTCAATGCAAGAGAAACATAATGCAAAAAGAGCTATTCCAAATGTGGAACAATTCAAACAAATGGTAGCAGTTATGCAAAAAATGCCTATAACACATTGACATTTGAGGCAAAAAGAATATTGATAATTATGTTTTATTAAACTAGGGCCACACGATAAATCTAAATGTCATGGAAATTGCAGGAAGTTAAATATATGTTGAAGTCTATATAAATGTTAAAACATAATTCTGAATGAAGTAGTGTGGTGATGCAAAGATATCCTGGCCTACAAATTGCATTCTTCCGACTGAATGAAATACATTTGTTTGGTATAAATCCTCTTTAAAATCAAGACATTGATCATTTCGTTTTTTCTTAAATTGATAACGACAATAAAGATTCCAAAATGGATAATTTCTCTAATATCATATTTGCAATATAAGTAAAATAAAACATGTTCCAAATCATGTTGCCCTATTATAAATAAGTAGCACGATCCCAGGCACTCTATTTGTTTAACATCGGCTCTCTAAGAAATGACATATCACGCACCATACAGCCGTTTGAATCATTGAACAGCGATCCGTGTTTTGCCGACATGTATGTCATCATATCACAAACCTCTGCACAGCAGCAGCTACTTCTCTCGTCTTCAAATGATTCCTTTGTAAAAACCTTGGCTTTCCAGCTTCCTCGCCTGTGTGCACGCTTCACTGAGCTCCTCTTGTTTCAGATGTGTTTCAGTAAGACATGACATGGGCCAATGGGCACCCTCCATTCCTCCCCCTACCTGTGCAGTAATGAAGGCAGCCGTGATGATGAGGTGAAGCTACTGAGGTGTGAGAAGGAGGAAGAGGAGGAGGAAGAGGAGGCCGGCAGGGAATTGGAAGTGTGGCGAGTCTGGTGAAGTGAAAATGGAGCCTGGAGGTGTCCATCACTCTGGCTCTAACCTAAGAGCAAACCCAGGATGGAGGAATGGGCAGAATGTGGGGGTATGAAAAGGATGTCGTTTTTGCCTCAGCTGGGGGTTGTTTTAAGTTATTATACTGCTTAGTTGAATACTCAATGCTGATTGGTCGATTTGAGAATTCTAGAAGTCCGTTATTTCTCGCCAGCAGAGCGTTGCTAAGGAGAGCAGACCGTTGCTAAGGAGGATCAACAAACATTAGTTTTCTCCATCTGAAAATGTATTTGTGAAGCCATGATGGCTGAACTGTCCCCCGTAAGAAAACATTAAAATAAATAGAGAACAAGAGAAGGAAAAGAGGTTAACAGAGAGAGCGCTGGACGTCAGATAAATCAAAAGAAGAAGACATACAGGAAGTAAACACTAAAGGGAACAGCAGAAGAAGACAGGAAGTAAACACTAAAGGGAACAGCAG
>NW_011361369.1:1743-3742 GCF_000735185.1 Notothenia coriiceps
AACACTAAAGGGAACAGCAGAAGAAGACAGACAGGAAGTAAACACTAAAGGGAACAGCAGAAGAAGACAGACAGGAAGTAAACACTAAAGGGAACAGCAGAAGAAGACAGACAGGAAGTAAACACTAAAGGGAACAGCAGAAGAAGACAGACAGGAAGTAAACACTAAAGGGAACAGCAGAAGAAGAAAGACAGGAAGTAAACACTAAAGGGAACAGCAGAAGAAGAGGGACAGGAAGTAAACACTAAAGGGAACAGCAGAAGAAGACCACTTATTTCTCCTCCTTAGCAGTACTGAGTTATCAAGTAATAACAACCTCTTAAATAACGCAATTGACCAATCAGAATTGAGTATTCAACTAAGCTGTGTAATAAATAAAGAGACCATGATTCTCTGGATGTTTTCGGGAAAAGACAGAGTGCTGAACGTCAGAGAAATCAACAAAAGAAGACAGGAAGTAAACACTGAAGGGAACAGTACGTTGTATCTCCAGAACTCTTGCTGTCCCTCACTTCATTAATTAATTAAAAGCATTGGAGCACCTAAAGCACTGCTCCTGAACCCTGTCGTGTTTATTCATTGTAATTCAGATGTCATGTTGCATATTGCCATATTTGAGGAGTGAGATCCTCAGTGAGAATAAAGTGTTGGCTGAAAGCTGCTGCAGTTCTTCCTCTGCGGGAGATGATAACATGTACACCAGCAGAGGTTCTGTGTGTGGGAGGCAGCTGGAAACAAGTCATCATTAAGTCAGTGAAATCAACAATAACAATAAAGAGTACAACGAAAAACACTTGCTCTCCGCCCATGTTCTGTTTTTCAAAGCGCTGAATGCACATTTGTCAGTCGCCCCCAAATGAACCCTCGTCACAATGCAGGAGGAATATATGGTCCCCTGATAAAAGACCCCCCCCGAAGGAAAACATGCAATGTGAAGTAAACAAAGTACAGACTCTGAGCTGGAGACCTGGGGTGTGTTTCCGAAAAGCATTGTTCTTTTGTTCAGCCATCATTAGCAAAACATAGTGATTCTAAAAACTGTGACTGGGACAAACAACCACCGACACATAGTCTCTACGATGCAGCTGCAATGCTGTGACACTAACAAACTCTGACTCATGTATGTAGGTTTACACATGGCATATGGTCATGAAAACGTCATTTCGCTAGACATATCGTAATCGTTTAAGAGCCAGTGGAACGATAGCAAACTCGACAAATCACACCTAAACATATAACCTTTTTGTCTTTCTCCCGGCAACTGTGCAATCGTTGTCCTCCCGGTTTGACTGTTAATAAAGCATCCATTATGAATATGTGAGTTGAACCTTTTTAGCCAACTACCGTAATTTTCGGACTATAAGCCGCGCCTTTTTTCCCATTTTTCGACGCTGCGGCTTATATAACGGTGCGGCTAATCTATGGATTTTTAAAGCTAACGGCCACTAGGGGACCTCCTAAATCTATGGGTTTTACAGGTTACCGTCCACCACCTTTAACTCTATGGGCTCTATGGCCGGTCCGCGCCCCCCACCTTTAAGCGGCGGGCTCCAGCAGGAAAAGCTGGAAGCCGGAAAAGAGTGAGACAGGTAGCGCGCAAAAGTAAAAGTGGAACCGAGAGTGGTACGAGAGACAGAACGAGAGCAAGACAGACAGACATTACGAGAGCGAGACAGTTTGTCCCCGTACCACTGGTTGAAAACCACTGCTGTAGATCACTGCCGGTACGTGCGCTGGGAGCGCACCGTTTAAGTTTGAAAGTTGAAAAGTTTGTGTGTCTGAAACGCTATGTGATACAGTACAGTTTACACAGCACATGTTCTGTAGCTACTATTGCACTAAATGGTAACACTTGAATACGTTATGCAAATATGCAACTTGTTTGTTGAAATGTTAATAAATGGGAGCTTCCTCAAACAGCCATCTCTTTCCCGACAATCCCCTCTGTGCACGAACCCTTACATATGGTAATTAAACATTAAAACACCTGCGGCTTATA
>NW_011361369.1:5126-10792 GCF_000735185.1 Notothenia coriiceps
TGTGGAGGTGCATGTCATGCCATGTGTGTGTGTGTGTGTGTGTGTGTGTGTGTGTGTGTGTGTGTGTGTGTGATGGACTGTCAGTGTCACCCTGTGTTCTGCCCTCTGGCAGGATGGATGAGGTTTCAGCCCCACCTAACCCTGAATGTGAATTAAAAAGTAAACAAATCATTTGCGTGATTAAATTAAACGTACCAATAAACCACCGTGATCTGCTTTGAAGGAAACCATGCCTCCTAATTAATGTCTGTGTTTGGTTATCTCTCATTTGTTACAGTTGGCGGAAGTGACAACGACTATTTGTCGACGCAAGCGGGGGGACAGAGGCTAAAAACAAGGTATGCTGGGAAGAAAGAGAGCAGATGGGACGGTGTCATGGAGTGCAAGATGAAGCATACCTTCATCCATCATGGCACACACTATCACACACACTATCTCACACACACACACACACACACACTCTTGTTTTCTAGACTGAATTCACCACTGAGTGTATGACTATACAAAATGCAGCCCATAAAATGCATACAGAAATGTAATAATTAACACAGTTTGCATAATTTTCTGTAATAGTCAATGATGGTTTATTTTAACCATGATTATTACACGGCATGGTTGAATACTTCATTCTGATTGGTCAATTTGGACAGTCCAGAAGTCTGCTATTTTTCGTTAGCAGACCGTTGCTAAGGAGAACAGACCGTTGCTAAGGAGAACAGACTGTTGATAAGGAGGATCAAGGGACTATGCCGTCATAACCTCTAACTCAACGTTGAACATTGAGGGCTGCCTTCAGCTTTCATGGCGCACTAAAATGACTAACAAACACTGTGTGTGGTGTGTGAAGAACTTATGAAACAGGTTTTGGATGTGTGGACAAGTGATGGCTTAAACCAATTAAAACAAAGCACTTTAAAGAGTTAATGTAGGCCGTGGAACTGATTCACCAGCACTTACTATGGACTGACTTGCTTGAAGTGAATATGCACTTTCCTTGTTTTTCGGAGTTGGATTCTTTTTGGTGTTTGCACTTATTGTAAGTCCCTTTGGATAAAAGCGTGAGCTAAATGATATGTAATGTAAATGTTTCTTACTTACTGGGTTCGCCAACAGTCAACATTCAAGGTTCTTTATTGTCAAACTAACCTACTGTAGCTACAGAGTAATGATGTCGTTGAAAATCTGAGGTCACAGGCTTCTCCAACAATGCAACACCATAATACAGATAAGCAGACCATATTAAAACAATATTAAAATATATTATATTAAAAGTAATACAAAAAAAAAAGTGAGAAAAAGGTGGAATAGTGCAATACGAGTCTATATACAAGTTATTGGATTGATATATTAGATAATAGATAAATAATTACTAAGTAGCAGATGAATGTTATGAAATTGTTTCAGCAGTTCAGTTGATATCATTGATGTCATTGTGATGTATGTTTGATTCAAGTAGAAACATAACTGTAAACTATCAAAAGGCACACATGTTTCTGCTCTCTTGTCCTGGAGGGGAAATATCAGGCTCTGGCATATTTTTGCCTTTTTAGTTGTTGCTGAATGTGAGATGCTGGCTGGGGACAGAAACATGGAGGATTCAGAGCTCCACCTGTGACCCTTTGGAGAGAGTTTTGAGGCCTGGCTGCCCCTCACTAGTCCCTGCCGGGGATGATGGGGATTAGCTGGAAAACTGTCTGAAAATGACTAAATAAACAATGAAAGCTGCAGCGAGCGGGGGAAACAAAAGCCAGCATGTCCATGACATCGCTTTGAACTCCAGCGCTGCTTCTTCAAGGTTATAAAAAGGTCACAGCAGGAGCCACTAAAGACCAAGGTTTGAATCAGAATCAGAAACAGCTTGATTGCCAAGTAGATAACAGACACGAGGAAGCTGCCTTGGTGTGTATGGTTCATTCATCATGTTATTTATGTATTCCTTTATTTGACAGGGACATTGAACATTAATGAACACTTAAAACATGAAATATACAAAGTGTGAACGTGCTGGATTTAGCTTTGAGCTACTTTCCATCCCTCACATAAAACATTAAGAACATGGAAATTACAAACATAGCAGTACAAATACATACAATGCAAGAAAAGTGCAAGAGTAAGAGTAGAATACCCATAATGCAATATAGCAGCATCGATACATAAGGGGCAAGAGGAGATACCCCTGTGTTAAAGTGCACGTCTGATTGTTTCTCAACCATTGTTTGAGTTGACCTTTAAAACTATTGAGAGTGGGACAATCCCGCTCTCAATAATTAATTAACTGAGATTTAAAGAAGAAAAACAACTCAAACATTCAAACAAATATTGCAGGTATAGAACATTATTCATTATATTACATGACTTGTTAGACGCTTTTACCCAAAGAGACTTACATACTCAATACTGTGAGCACTTTGGGGTGAAGTGTCTCAAGGACACAACGACATGCTGACTGCAGTGGGGTTTGAACTTGCTATCCTCTGATTCAAAGATCAGCGCATTGTCCCACTGAGCCACACGCCCCCCTGTTCACCTGAAATATAGATATACCAAATAAACGACATACAGTATACTATAACAACAGGCTGGAAGACATGATGGTGCCTGGGTTATTCTGAAATGTAAAATGCTATGTCTTTATTTTAATAATAGCAATACTGTGTTGTTGTGTTTTCCACTTTCTTTCCATACACCCCACTCATCAGAGATCCAGAAAGAGGGCCAGGAGCCTGATAGAAAATTGGGTGCATTATGCAGCGATTCACTTCTCATTTCTGATCCCCACATATTGGACCGGGCCAACAGCATGGTAATAGAGTTGATGTCTCCATCCACAGATTCACACTCATTTGTTATTTATTCATGAGAAAGTAAGCGGGTTGCCTGCTTAATGCAGTTTACACCATTCAATCCATCACGCTATTCAAATTCCAGTATAATATAAACTTCTCTTCCACTCGTTCTCAAACAAAACTTCATTCAAACTTGTAAGTCAAAGAAAATATAGGAGATTATTTCACTGCGCCAAAAACATGAAACTGACAAGGCCAAGTGAGCAGGAAAGTCTTTTGAGGATATCACACACACACACACACACACACACACACCCTTAGTTTGACCAAACGTTAACCATTGTGGGTGGCTTTCAGCTTGCATGTCATTGGTGGTACATTGAAAGCTTAAAAAGAGGTGTGTAAAGAACTGTAGAAAACAGATCAAGTATATCTCTTTGGAAAATTATCTTTGCTTGTTCTCAAACTTCATTCAGTCTTGTAAGATTATTTTCACTGCGCCGAAAATATAAAACCGACAATGCCAAGTGAGCAGGAAACACATCTGATGCTACCAAAAGCGTCCTTTCCTTCTGGTCTTATGGACGTACTGTAATCACGTTAAATGGCTTCAACTGTCAAGCTCTCCTTTGATCACATTCAGAGCTGCCATTTTGACCAGGACTATATGTCCATCAATAACCCTCACTCGTCTAAACCCTAACCATTGAGGGTTGCTTTAAGATTTCCAATCATTGGTGGTGCATTTAAAGATACATGTGGTGTGTAAAGAACCTTAGGAAACAGATCAAGTATTATCCTTCATTGTTCTCAAACTTCATTCAATCTTGTAAGCCAAAGAAAATAGAGAAGATTATTCTCACCGCGCCAAAAACACAACTCATAATTCCTTTCTGCCCATTACAACAAGCCTGAACATCTCAAGTTGAGTTCCATCGATACCAAGAATCAACAAAGTATATATTGCAATAATCCAAGATTAAGATAGTTCTGTGCCTATATCACAATATAACGCACTGGAAAACAGTCTTACAGTATTAGTAATAATGGTAGTAAGTATTAGGGATACTGGTAAAAACAACCAATTGCAACCAAACTAATTGCTTTGGTTTGTATTCATGGAAACAAAGTGTAGCGCCACAAGCAATCAGGCAGGTTATAAACAATCCAATAACCAGTTTATCTTAACTATCTAAACCCTAGCCCTAGCCCTGAGGTCAGGAAAACGGAGCAAGACCGTAAGTAGGAATGGTCGAAGGAATGACCAAGAACTCTTTGAACGGTGCAGAATGTAAATGGCAAACATTGCTAGCTGTACTTTTATTTTTAATCTGATCATCTCACTGCTAATATCTCATCCAAGCTCCCAAGACGTGTGTTGAAGCAAATGTATATAGTGACCAAACGGTGGTTCTGCCCGTGATGTCATTGCGTCCAAAAATACTTTCTATCCATTGACTTTCATTGGGAAACAGACGTCTGATAATCAGCATATACATTCTGTTGAGGTAAACCTACTTCAGTCTGAACACTTGGAGAGCCTTTTGTTAAATCATTAGGCCCTAAAGGTAGATACATCACACTGTGGGCCCAGATAAGGGTAGTTTTGCTCTCATACCATACATATATTCTTGTAAATCTTTGATAGAAATACAAAAAATAGTTTGAGCTGTACCTAAAATATCTTGTTTGGGACCAATACAAAGATAATTTTGGAGGTTTCTCTCCAATCTTGTATCGTTGATGGTTTCAAAAAGTGATTCTGTCTCAGCGTCCTATCAGCCTATCCTTCAGGTTAGGGCAGCTCATGGTGTAGCCCCATCTCACAAATCCTCTGTTTTAACTTAACCTTTAGGAAGTCCTCATTAACCGGATCACTCGAGAGCCTATTGGGTTGTCAGGAGAGAGATAAATTAACAGTGGGGGCATTGATCTGACTCAGGCCTTAAGCCAGGATCACGTCGGCCGGTCAGTAAGCACAGCGTAATTAGTTTATCAGCGAGAAGGAGATTTCTTAAGCGGGCACTCCACAGAACTCTCTGACGCTATGTAAAGCAGCTAGTGGAGTTACCCGACTGTCTTACCTGATTAAAATTAATATATGTGACCCCGAGATCAGGAAATAAATGATTGTCCACTCTGGAAAAAACACCTAATCTCAACCAAGTGCTTTAAACTTTACCAGAACTATAGAAAAGCACATAACATGATACACAGATATTACCTGTCCACCAGAAAATGCTTTCAATTAAGGATGATCCCAAGCCCCATATGCCTTCTCTGTAACCAAAAGACTATTGGCACATATGTACACATGGTTTATGAATGTACTGCAGTAGGAACGTTCTGGAAACAGGTTATTGACATTGTATCTGAGATGATTGGAGTTCACATACCCTGTCTCCCAAATATTGTATTGTTGAATGACGATTATTCTCTTGACCTACAGAACCATCAGAAAAGGGTGCTTTTCGCTGGTCTAACAGCAGCCAAAAAAATAATAGTTATACGATGGAAACCCCCACATACTTTATTTATTAAGCAATGGATATCATCCATCCATGACCTACTAATCTCAGAGCTGTCAATCGCCTCTGCTAATAAGGCTGAGGGGGAAACATTAGAGGCTATTCAAAGAGCTGCTGATCGGGTAATATCATTCATGTAAATGATGATTGTACATATACGCACACCTTGGTGCAATTGACCTTTCGCAAAGCCACGCCCCTAAATGCCCGTTGTCCAATCATATTCGATCACGTGCGCGGCTCCCTGTGGAATTCCGACAAGCTTAGCGTTCAAATTCATTGCGAAAATGGTGAAGCGTTGTGCTTATGGTCTTTGCAAATCGGATAGCAGATATCCCATAAGCTTAGAGGG
>NW_011361370.1:0-3478 GCF_000735185.1 Notothenia coriiceps
GGATAGATAGATGGATAGATAGATGGATAGAGAGATAGATAGATAGATAGATAGATAGATAGATAGATGGATGGATAGATAGATAGATAGATGGATAGATAGACAGATAGATGAATAGATAGATAGATAGATAGATGTAGATAGATAGATAGATAGATGGATATATAGACAATAGATAGATGGATAGATAGATGGATAGATAGATAGATAGATAGATAGATAGATAGATAGATAGATAGATGAATAGATAGATGGATAGATAGATGGATAGATAGATGGATAGATAGATAGATAGATAGAGAGATAGATAGATAGATAGATAGATAGATAGATAGATAGATAGATAGATAGATAGATAGATAGATAGATGGATAGATAGATAGATAGATAGATAGATAGATAGATAGATAGATAGATAGATAGATAGATAGATAGATAGATAGATAGATAGATAGATAGATAGATAGATAGATAGATAGATAGATAGATAGATAGATAGATAGATGGATAGATAGATAGATAGATAGATAGATAGATAGATAGATAGATAGATAGATAGATAGATAGATAGATAGATAGATAGATAGATAGATAGATGGATAGATAGATAGATAGATAGATAGATAGAGTAGATGGATAGATAGATAGATAGATAGATAGATAGATAGATAGATAGATAGATAGATAGATAGATAGATAGATGGATAGATAGATTGATTGATAGTTAGGTAGATTGATAGATAGATGGATAGATAGATAGATTGATTGATAGTTAGATATTACTTTATTGATCCTAATTTGGGAAATGTTTGCGTTGCAGCAGCATAAAAAAAGGCAATAAGATAAATTAAGACACTAGAAATAAACAGTCCAAAAAGTTTCTGAAATAGAAATAAAATAGCATTAAAAAAAAAAGAAAAAGAAAAAGGAAGAAATCTTACAAAATATACAACAAGACACAAATATAATAACATACAAATAACATTAGACAGAAGTATATACAAATACAATAGAAAGGGCATATATCACTAATAATACACAAACGATTGAATACATTGAATACTCTACAAACTGCAATCTCACTAAACTAAAGAAACAAATAGAAATATACTACTGACATTTATTGACATTGAATTACACATACATCATAATTGTTGATAATGCCATGTTAAGTATGCATGTGGATACAGTGGGACTTAAATACAAACTGTAGCTATAAGCTGTTTAACCTCATTGTATTTAGTTACTCTAATGTTTGGCCTGTACTGCTCTTTATGATAGTGTCGTTGTGAGATATATGTTGGGTTGTCATTGGGATTTATGGCAGGTCATTTCCCTTTAATGTCATAGTGGTACCTTTTTACTGCATGTGATTCCCTTATCCAATTCCAGAATACATTATTAAAGCAAATGGTTGCCTCCTTATTGAGTCATCTAAAATATATCAGTGATAAATGTATTTTTGAACAAATGCAGATATGAAATGTTCTGATTGAAGCGCTCAAGTCAAGAGGAAGTAAAGCCGAGTCAAAACAGACAGAACCCAAAAAAGAATAATAATATTTTTGCATGTTTGCTTATTTTGACTTTTATGTTAATCAGCCGAACGGTTGAGCCTCAGTAAATCCAGTCTGGGCTCAAATCAATGTAACGGTGTACAGCAGAGTGTAAACCAACATTTAAGATGCTTCTTGTAACACCGCGCTGCACTTCAGATTTATTTTTGTCTGCATGTTTTAAAATGTTTCTACCAGAACGAGATAGAAGCACAAGACACATAAAGTCCTGCAGAGAGCCATCTGCCTGTGGGAGAATCCTCCATTGGTCCCGTGGGGGAACTCAAAGCATGTTGTGCGCTTTCACACCTCTTTCTGTCGTTGGACATTAAAAGATATGGTGGCACCAGTCTGTTAAAGCAGCAGCCATGACACTGTGTTAGTCTGAAACACACATCAATAATCACACGGGCAAACAGCCACAGGGACGGAAAAGAGATGCACGGCTATCTGCAATTCATGACACGACAAATACAGCAAGAACTGATGATACACAAGTCTCTTCAATCAGATAATATTCATTATTGCATACTAAGATGCGCATAAGAGTATGTTGAATTAATATATACAGATAATTAAGTAGTACATTAAAGTACAACTTCTCAGAAACAAACTGTAACTGTGGTTAATTAGAATATATCATGGGCTCTGCCGAATTATGGATTGATTGTTTGTACTTACCTAGAGTAAGAAAAGTGAAGAACCAGATCAGCATATCTTCTTCTTCTGCAGTAAATTACAATATGCATGGAGAGAACTGTGTTAGTCCAGGGATTGTTACACATACAGTGTGAATGAAAGGGACATTATTAAAGGGCTTATGTTGTCAATCTGACATTCCTAAATCCTGAATTAAAAACAGAACAAATGAAGCAAAGAAAGTGAAAACCATAAAGCAGATTCCGGTAGTAGGCTTATAGGAATTTAATAATTTTATAATCAGTTTTTAGTGGATTATAAATACCCGGAATGCTAATGGTCATGTTATCTTTCTGTTTGTTACACGGTAAAGAATTTAAGTCCATGTTTACATTTTGTAAAATGCATATATATTCAAGGGCACAGACTGCATGTTAGTGTTGTGTTTGTTTACAGCTTTCACCACCATGTTAATGACGACGTTTTGACAGTAAATGGTGAAAGTTACTATGACTCTGTCTTCATCGGCTGCGGTTTCATTTGGTATCACTTCAGAGTTTCAACACACTGCATGAGGTCTCTACACGTATAGATTCACACTTAAAGTATTAGCCTAGAGATTAGAGCAGAACAGCTACAGAGACATCAGAGCTGATCCACTCAGGTTTTTATAAAAAAAGTGAGATTTTGTAAAAAAAAAAGTGGGATTTTGTAACAAAGTGAGCAGTTTGAAAAAACTCATGTATTTGAGAACAATTTAAACTTTTGAACAGTGAGAATTTTTTAAAAGGGTGAACATTTTGTAAAAAAGTGAGAATTTTGTAAACAAGTGAGAATTTTGTAAAAAAGGGAGAATTTTGTAAAAAAGTGAGAATTTTGTAAAAAAGTGATAATTTTGTAAACAAGTGATAATTTTGTAAAAACGTGAGAATTTTGTAAAAACGTGAGAATTTTGTAAAAAAGTGATAATTTTGTAAAAACGTAATAATTTTGTAAAAAAGTGAGAATTTTGTAAAAACGTGAGAATTTTGTAAAAAAGTGATAATTTCTTAAACAAGTGAGAATTTTGAAAAAACGTGAGAATTTTGTAAAAAAGTGAGAATTTTGAAAAAACGTGAGAATTTTGTAAAAAAGTGAGAATTTTGAAAAAAGCCATGAATTTGAGAAAAAAAAATACATAAAAAAAGTCGTAATTTTGAAAAATTCATGAATTCGAGAAAACAAATTAGAACTAAAAAAAAGTCAGGAATTATAGTAAAAACCGAAATGTGTAAAAAAAATAA
>NW_011361371.1:0-2090 GCF_000735185.1 Notothenia coriiceps
AACACAGGTAGTCCAAATGTTTGGAAATGCTTGTGTCTATAATAGGAAGATGAATCCACGAGGATATCCATCCAGGACTTATGATCCAGGACCACAGCAATAGGCACAGCCACGACTCAAGGTCCAGGCCTCGCGATCCAGGACACAGGACCGCAGCAACAGGATCATCCATGACCCCGGATCCCGGCGTATATAGAACCAAAAAGATAATTTGGGGGAAGCTGGGTTAATCGGAACATGAGAGTACACAGGTACAGACAGAGAGAAGGAAGAAGTAAGATGTTCCCCGACAAACTAAGCCTATATCAGCAAAACTAGGGGCTGAATCTAATCAGCCCTTTCTATAAGCTTTATCAAAAAGGAAGGTCTTAAGCACACTCTTAAAAACGGATAGGGTGTCTGCTGCCCGAACACAAACTGGAAGCTGATTTCATAAATGTGGAGCTTGATAAGAAAAGGCTCTGGCTCCCATTGTACTTTTAGAGACTCTAGGAACAACCAACAACCCTGCATTCGTAGGACAGTAGGGTATAATGAGTTATTTAAGGTAAGATGGCACCTGCCCATTAAGGGCTCTGTAGGCGAGAAGAACAATAACTTCAGTTTTGGCCATGTTTAACATCAAAAAGTTTAAGGTCATCCACGTTTTTAAGTCCTTGAGGCAGTCTTGAATTTTATTTAGATGATTAATTTCATCAGGCTTGATTGATAAATATAGTTGAGTATCATCCGCATAACAATGAAAATGTACAGAATGATTCCTTTTAATATTGCCTAAGGGAAGCATATATAATATGGGAGTAATAGCTAAAGCTTTGGTGGCTTTATAAAATGCAGATCTGAACCTTTGTAGGAAAGATGCTGATTATCAGCTGATGAATGGTGCATTCACAGTTTGACTGTGGCATAATTTGTGTTCACTCATGTCACTCAAACACTAGAAGTGAAGAGGAGGCGGGGCTTATCTCCATATCAATATGTATATCTCAGAGCGTTTCCTGAGCCATAACCAAAATGATCACTTTTGCTGCTTTGTTCATATTCTGACAGTTCAAGATATGTCATGATGTATAACATCATCACGCAAACGTTGCATTTTATTCGTTTACGTATGTTACTGTGCCACATGAAAACATTTGCTTTGTGTCCTGCATGAACACACCATCAGCCTCATTAAGGGCAGCGTTGACCCGCCCGCACAGTGCAGAGCTTTTAGAGATGACCAAGGAATGATTTTTCTCTTCCATGGAGGTGATCAAATCCTAGGCTCCACCTCTGGCTGATACACCTGAGCTTCTCTAGGCATTCATGGCTGACCAACATACATTCTTTATGGATTTAGACAAAAAGTAATGTTCCCAGAGGATGGAATCATTCAAACCTTTATTTAACCAGGTGGTCCCATCATCGATCTCTTTTTCAAGGGAGACCTGTCCAATCTTGATAATTTACCTCATGAGGTTATGCTATTTGTTTTTGGGTAAAATTTGAACATCTATTAGATGGACCATCTTAATATTTGAGACGGACAGTCCTTTTCCCCTTAGGATAAGCCACTTTTGTGGTGTTTTTTCATCTATTTAAAGATGATAAGATGATCCATCCATCTTTTCCCGCTTATCCGTGGTCGGGTCGCGGGGGTAGCAGTTCCAGCAGAGAGCCCCAAACTTTATTTTCCCTGGCCACATCAACCAGCTCTGACTGACTGGGGGATCCCAAGGCGCTCCCAGGCCAGCGAAGATATATAATCCCTCCAACTGGTTTTAGGTCTACCCCTTGGTCTCTTCCCAGCTGGACGTGCCTGGAACACCTCCCTAGGGAGGCGCCCAGGTGGCATCCTAACTAGGTGCCCGAACCACCTCAACTGGCTCCTTTCGACGCGAAGGAGGAGCGGTTCAACTCAGAGTCCCTCCCGGATTACTGAGCTTATCACCCTATCCCTAAGGGATACACCAGCCACCCTGCGGAGAAAACCCATCTCGGCCGCTTGTATCCGCGATCTCGTTCTTTTGGTCATGACCCATCCTTCATGACCATAGGTGAGGGTAGGAACGAAAATGGCCCGGTAGACAGAGAGCTTTGCCTTCTGG
>NW_011361372.1:0-2751 GCF_000735185.1 Notothenia coriiceps
GATCCGTCGTTGGTCGCGTGAAATCGCCAAGCTTCAGACACGCCCAGCATCAAGATTTTTCAAGATGTTTTTCATGCCTGTGTGTGGACGGGCCGTAACACTATATCTGTAAAGCGTCTTTGAGCACCTGTAAAAGCGCTAACAAAATAAATCTATTATTATTAAATCTATTATTATAGTTTTTTTGCACGACAGATCGAGCCAATGAATCCAAAACCATGCAGTTACTACTGTGACCACAGAGGTATGCTCTAAGAACATAGTTACATCCAAACTAGGATCTGTCCCTAAACCAAACAAGTTGATCTTGTTCCTAACACAACCCAACCTTAGCAGAAAACAGATGTATTTTTCAAGTGTGTTTTTTTCATTTCCTCTCAATTAATGTAATAATGAAGCTTTACTTGTGGTAAATAAACTGTAAAAGTGTGTTTGACCTCTTTCAGTCTGAATGTTCTGAACAACTACGTTACCCAATGGCTTTTTTTTTGTTCAACTGGACTCAATCCAATCTTCTATATATTTCTAACACATGCAGGGCCTCACACTGTGAACTCACAGTAATGGTCCATGCAGGGAAAAGATTCAAGATTGACAATCTTCTTTGAGCCGCTTGAGTGCAAGTCTGCCGTCAAAGAATATGAAACTGTGCACAAAAGACACGCTCAATAGAGGCTCAATGCAAAGCAATTCAATTAAGTCAATAAAAAACCTGAGGCCATCTCACTCAACAATGCACACGGCAAAGAAAACTTCAGATACTGAATACAATACACATGAACTGCTGCTGTTAACTACTCTGCGCCTGGTTTTAAAAGATAGTACTCTCATTTTGTTCCAGCAGGTAAAACTAATATCTGCAACCATCTTCTGTTCCATCGTTATGTAGCGACTCGCCATGCCTGATTGGATTGTTTGAGAAATTAATTGGACTTCTGTGATAAAGGGGAGGGGATTGTTCTGCGGAAGGGTTCCCTGGTATTCAGAAGTTCATTTTGTTTAAAAGACATTAGCAGATGAAGAGGAAGTGGCGAGAAGGCGAGGGGAGATAGCAACTTAATGAAAGTTTCCTTTCGTTCCCCCGGGGTTTAGAGACAACTATTAACAAGAGAAAGAGAGGAGGTGGAAAGAAAAGGACATTCAGAAACTCAGCTTAACATCTTTTGCTCAAAGATACGTGGTTCCTGCATTCGTAAAAAGTCACCTAGATGTAAATAGAGATCAATTTAGACAAGGCCATATAATCTACCTAACGCCTAAATCTTTTTACTGCCTAATCTACCAACTGTTATTTCATTAACTGAGGAGAGAAGCTTAAATGTGTGAAATGTTACCAAGGGTGAATGACACTTTATGACACTAGAATTGCCACAAACACACAGCTCATAAAGGGAAGATGGCTCCCTCCAGCCTGGAGACAGCATTCAACCCTCCGTGCAGGTTGCATAAGTTTAATTGCCTAAAAACACATTACAGAGGGAGCTGTGCTTTCTGGGCAAAATACCTAAAGCCACATTGTGGAAATATGAAAGGTTGATAGTAAATTAAAAAACATTAAACATTTAAACATGCAAATATGTATTTTGTGACACGGAAACCATTGGATTTATGAGAAATGTAGTAATTAGTAATACAACCCCAAAAAGGACTCCCATGCATGAACAAGTTTGAGCTGAATGCTAATGTCACCATGCTAACAACAACAACAAAGACAATGCCAACATGAAGGTACATATTTACCATCTAACTCTTACTTCGCATTTTCACATCATAACATTGGCTTATTAGCATTAAACATTAAAGGTGGGGTAGGTAAGTTTGAGAAACCGGCTCGAGATACACTCTTTGTTATATTCCATGGAATGCTCTTAACATCCCGATAGCAATGAATATCTGAAGTGCTTTGACAATAAATACATAAAAACATGTCATCTGTGGAAGCCGTGGCGCTGTAAAAAGCACGACCAATCATCTGAGCCGGCCCGGCTAAAATAACTGGATGGCCTACCTGCCTGTCAGCCTTCCATCTGTGCACAAACTTATCTCGTGCCCTCATTGGTCATGTGCGCGTTCGTGTGTGTTGGAGGAGGGGCTCTGTGAGGAAGGGGCAGATTTTTTGTGTATTTTCAAATTCTAGCGCACTCGAGCTGGTTTCTTCAAAATTACCTACCCCACGTTTAAGTAGAGTTTAAGCTGGTGTAAATGTCATTAGTATTGCAAGTTTTTGTATGGAAACAATCTCAGATTTTACCTACAGATGGTGCTAGGGGAAAATAAAAAGGATCACTAATGTTATTGCAATTCATGAATATCTGTACAAAATATTATTTGAATCCATCCCATAGATGTAGATGTACTTTATTAAGAATATATATATATTTGTATGGATAAGTGACAGATTTGACCTGCTGGAAGGGCCGGATAAAAAATCATTGGATGAACAAGTCAGTCGGTTCATCCTCTGGGTACCATGAATATTCGAAGGCATTTCAAGACGGTCCATCCAATAGTGTTTGACATACTGCATCTCAATCTGGACCAACGTTGGGGAAACGACTGACAAATCCATAGAGCCCCATTGCAATGTGGCTAATATACATTAAAATACTTCAAGGACTGCGTAAGGGATTTAAGAAACATTGATGAGTTGTCTAACATACCCCTTACTCCACCATCAAAACTCCCAAAAGACCAGCTATTAACCTGTTCCACCCGGAGCCTGTTTTTCAGGTCTCAGGCTCGAAAATGACA
>NW_011361373.1:0-4757 GCF_000735185.1 Notothenia coriiceps
TTTTACCGGCGTAGTTTTCGTTATGATTTTACTTGTGATGGCCACATGTAGCCCATGTATTGATTCCATCCGATAGTTGCAATAACACAAAACAAAAGGAAAACATCTGCCTCTTCACAATAGTCAATAACAGTGAACGGATGGTTATTAAAGTAATGTAAAATAAACAGAATCACACTAAGCCTGGTTTGTGTTGCCTGACTTTATATAAGTGTTTTTTATAAGTGTGTGGTCGCGTTCTAGTCACTTTGCTCAGCGCTACTGCTTGTTACTTGTATTCGCCGACCTTGCCGGGTTGCCGAGTGGGGCCAGCTGAGAGAATAGACCAGACTCCAGCAAAGGTAAATTATGTCTAGTGCGCCATCTAGTGGGATCAACTGAAATGCCGGGTATTGCGGGAAAAAGGCAAAATGAATGCGGTCTTTACTATAATTTGGACAATTTTGTACCAATATTCGGCGGGCCGGATTCAAAAGCCCAACGGGCCGTATATGGCCCGCGGGCCTTAGTTTGCCCATGCCTGGTATAGACGGTTCGTCCACACGAGGCCAAAATGGAGCCCGAATCCGATACACTTTGATAACGGCTCCCAAAGTGGGTAGGTCTGTGGACGAAACGCTTGTGGCTCCGTGTGTATGCCCTATAAGATCATTTCCTGAAAACGATGACGCCATAGCCCCGCCTCTCCCCATCTCTCCTGCTCACCCCTGCTTCATTGCTGATAAGTTTCGCCAACAACAACAACAATGGCGGATCACAGGGTTGCGTTTGTGCTCCAGACGCTACTGACCATGATACAGATTTTAGTGCAAAATCTACAGCCCCTCTACCACAACCATCAGCAACAAAAATAATATAATATAATAATCATCATCAATCTTATTAGCTGCTTTTGGTATATTTTGTGGCGGAAGTACACCGCCACTTACAGGCCCGGCATATATACTACAGCGTCTCCAGCGTTTTCGTGTGGACGGACACATTTCTTGAGCCGATTCCGTGTGGACGGAAGACTTTTTTGAAAACGACTTCCGTGTGGACGGGGGCCTAAAATATACACACATACTGGTATGTATGTGCTTTGGGGACCAAGTTTCAGATCATCACTTGCGGGGACCACACAAACACACACAGTGACAGACTAAATGTCAAGTCACACTTGATAGATTTGGTCGGACTCTAGAGCCCTGGGGCCTCATTTATAAACGTTGCGTACGCTCAAAAGAAGGCATACGCTAGTTTCTAAGCAATCATAAAAAACAAACTTGATGGGAAAAAGACTCCTCAGTGCACACAAAAACATAGCTTATAGAAATAAATAAATACGGAAATGTTATTGTTCACCCCTCGATGATGTTATCTTGTTAAGAAATGTATTCTCATAAATGATGCGGTAAACAGAAGGACAGAATTACTTTAAACTGACGCCGTTTTGCTTTTCTCTAGGCTCTATAGATACGAGCATGGTTTATATACTATCATGTTTAATCATGTTTTATGCCGTTCGCCAATACTTGACAAGTCGCTCGTAAAACACAGGAGGTAAGGAAACTAAGAACACCATATTTGGTCAATTGTACAGCTGATATAAGTCAACATATTTCTTTTATTTCCTTTAACTGGTGGATATAGAGTTGCAGCGGGGGGGTTGAGACACACAGGGTGCAGTGGAGACGCTGCGCACAGCTGATCGACAGCTGGAACAAAAACCACAAAAACAATTCAGATCCAGTCGTCATGACTCCACTCCGGAGGGATTCCCCGATCATTTTTTTCAGTTTCTCATCGGGGGGGGGGGTCTCCTGTCCCCGGTACAAACACACTGCCTGAGGACGGTTATGTGTATTTTGTCATTAACTTTTTTCACACCATTTATTTATTAATTTTGGTGATGATCCGACCTCCATGCTGCTACTCTTGTTCAAACTGCATCCACCAAACAATGATTATCTCGACCTCCCCAAAATAACCAAAATCTGACACGGTGTGAAATGTATTTTTTAGCTGTTCTGTCGTCATTTCCTGCGATCTCCTTCATGCAGTCAGTCAGAATGAATATTAATACGGGGCGTTTCTTTGATTGTTTATAGGAAAATATGGGCGTTACGTGAAGCGCGCAAAAGCTGCGCCGCATTTCGAGTTGATTGTGATTTATAAAGGGAAACCGGCGTAGGACGTGCGTGCGCTGTGTTTTATAAATCGGAATATTTGTGCGTATTTATTTGCTTTGTCCTACGTAAGCCACCTTCCCACGTGAATCCTAAGCAAAGCTTTATAAATGAGGCCCCTAAACTTTTGAAACAACATCCATACCATTCATCTGGCTGCAACTTACAAATTATTTATCTAATATATCATATTCCGATCACTTGTATAAAGACTCTTATTGCACTATTTTTCTTTTTGCATTTACTTGCACTATTTTTTCAGTTTTTCAGTTTTATTGTGTTGCACTGTTGGAGGAGCCTGTGACCTAAGATTTTCATTGTCATAACTGCACTGTAGCTATGTACGTATGACTAATAAAAGCATTGAAAATCTGATCAACTCATTTTCAGACAAAAAGTGAGTGAATCTTTTTTCCTGAAACTTTTAGAATCTCTTTACAAAGAGGGGACACATGTTTATGTATAAAAGACATGAAAAAGTGGATTTTTGCATAATAGGTGACCTTTAATGACAATACAATTAAGGGAACTTGTTTTCCTATATATCCTGGTGGTGAACCACATTCACCATCTTAGTTTGATGCGCTTGCATTGTTAATTAGCATAAACAGAACATTCCAGCTGAGACAAAATAATTGGAAATATTTCAATTTGAAGAAAACATTTACATAATGTTATTTAAATCTTTTTTGGTGCCTTAAGTAAGCCCACGAGCATCAGAAAGTGCAACACTGTTATCACATCATCAACCACAGAACAGTGCTGGGAAAGTGCACTACAGTTTACTGGGAACAGGAACATGCAGTTCTTGGATCAGTGAAATTATTGTGTAACATTACATGCCAGGGAAGAGTGGGCTGCAGATTTAACTGGGAGGCCCTCAGTGTGCCTTTTCCTCGGGACACTTGTGTTACTGTTTGAGCATTTATGTCTAAGATTGCCATTCACAGCCAGAGTCATGTTACTGACATGGAGAAACTCTCGCTACTAGGCCAAAAAACATCAATGCAAAAAAGTAGATTGCACTTAAGCAATACATGTATAAACTCTGCTTACAATAACTTCACCTTTACTGGTGCACTTTATACTATTTTACTGAATGACCATATGCTTAAAAGCAGGTTCTGTAAGAAAAAAAGAGAAGCAACACTGGGAAGAAATTGTCTTGTTGAGACAGTTTTTTTTAACTTTCCCTCGAAGTAACCTGACTTGTCGTTAAATACCAAAGGAAGGTGAGCCAAGCTGTTGAGTTCACGTCAGGCCATTAACCTGTTAAATGTCACTTACATAACATGAAATATATATATATCTATGTTTGCTGCTCTCAGCAGCACTGCGTTGGTCCAGCAGGTTAGACAACCCTTTTTAACTATGCTTGGCTTTGGCACATCAACACTTGTACAATAAAATGTAACAGCTTTGTGAAGGATGTCCAATGGGCATTGTAGCGCCATACATTTTTAACAAAGGATTCATTCCAACCACTGGTGGTAGATATCCATCATCTAGTACAGCTGCAATGATTTGTAGACTCATTAATTAGTCAATCGACAAGTCTTTTGAAAGTCTTTTCATGAAGTAATTATTAATGCACAAATCCTCTCAAATATAGAGATTTCATGCTTTTCTGTGTTTTACATCACATTAAAGTGAAAATCTTTGGGTTTAGGACTGACAAAATAAGAACTTTAAAGACACCACGTTGCAGTTTGACACATTTTCACTATTTCCTGAGATTCTATAGAGCAAACTATCAATCGGGTCAGTTACAGCACTTCATGGGAGCAGAAGTGTGACATTAAGGGACATTTATTCAAGATGATTACAACCATTTCAATTCACAACCAGGCTAATGTTAAGTCAGAAAAAATAGCATATTCATATTATTATATTCTTATAATCCATTAGGGTTTTTATTATACACCATTTGTCTTGGTCAGCTTTTTTCCAGGGACAGCTGTTACGTTTATTTGCATTTTGTAATTGTCTCTTGTAGCGGTCATTGCTATAGTGGAGTCGGCATTAATAGAATGGGCATTACATTGCCAACACATGCAAAAGGGATACTCACTAACAACAGGCATACTTGATGTGATGGAGAAAGGCAAAGCTGATGCAGGCAAGCAAACATTTAGTCACAAGTTTAATATCACTGTCGGATCACATTGTTGTCCGTCTGTACAAAAAAAGAACTACAACAGAGGAAGAGCCACAACAATGTAAAGACTTTTAAATTATATATCAACAGAGAGATATCTTTATTTGTGTTAAAGCAGCTTCCACCAACTTCCAACAACTCTCTTGAAATGTCTCACACACAAAGAGTTGAAACCATCGACACCCTACATCACCTAACCTTACAGAATCTCACCTGGAGGCGTTCCAAGGACATCTCATCAGCTTGCATTGCATTGTGGGAGTGCAGCATTGCCAGTTAGGACGAGAAGCCATTTCAATTCAGTGAATATAGAGGCGGGGTGCTGATGAGGGCAACATATAAAAAGACCAGAGAGAAGAATATAAATAAAGAGACGGACGCATGAAGGATGACAGAGGAGATGGACATAAACAGGATGATGAGGGGGGGGG
>NW_011361374.1:0-2616 GCF_000735185.1 Notothenia coriiceps
GGGGCGAGGCACAAGCGTCATGTTACTATGCTGTTGCCATGCTGTTGCCATGCTGTTGCTATGCTGTTGCCATGCCGCGGCAACCTCTCATTCTCCTGATAGGTGGAGAGTTGACCATAAAGGCGGAGTGCACCTCTGTGACATCATAGAGGTGCAAATCAGAATCCACATGTATCCCATCCGTTGCAGCCCTGTTTTTAGAGATTTGGGTATGGAGGAAAAGAGAGAGGGTTGTATTTTCTGACACTTGGTGAGTTGCCTGGAACACCGGGGACACATATTCATGCATAAAAGACGCACAAAAGTGCATTTTGCATGATAGGTCCCCTTTAAAGTAGAGACACTACATACTGATATACACCTGAACATTTGCATAATATGTCCTCTTTAAATTAAAAGCAAAAATAACTACCTAAATAATTGAATTTGTTTTTTATTCAAAGTATTTGCTGCTACTTTGGTTATATTGTTCATGTACAGGTGTATATCAGTATGTAGTGTCTCTACTTTAAAGAGTCCTCTCCTGCTGATGTTCAGGTGTATATCAGTATGTAGTGTCTCTTTAAAGAGTCCTCTCCTGCTGATGTTCAGGTGTATATCAGTTAGTGTCTCTACTTTAAAGAGGACTCTCCTGCTGATGTTCAAATGAACATTTTAAATAAAGTGAGGGGAATACAAATTACTGAGTTGTAGTCATTTGAAGTACTTATATTGATAGAGCCATTTTGATTAAATTATGTTAAGTGCAAATAACACAATCCTACAACATAAATGGAACTAATTTGTGTTAAGTAATTACAACCTAACTGTGTTAGGTAAATCAGTGCACACTTTAATTGGGTTAAGTAAAAACAACAATTTAAGTAAATTCAACATAACTGTGTTAAGCAAATACAACATAACTGTATGATGTAGAATTTAATTAAGATGCTTAGGTAAGATTTACTTAAATGCAAGAAGTAAATATTAGTTTACTAGTCTATTTCCTAACTACTTAGCCTTGTTACATGCAGCCGGTTGACATAACTGGATTAAGTAAATCTAACATTTCATTTCTTTGAGTGTATCAAAAGTATGTATGCACCATTTCTCAGTACAAACAGAGGCATGGATAGTGGTGTAAAGTAACTAAGTACATTTACTCAAGTACTGTAATTAAGTACAATTTTGAGGTACTTTTTATGTTTTGCTTCTTTGTACTTCTACTTCTTTGTACTTCTACGAGGTAAATGGTGTACTTTTACTCCACTACATTTATTTAATACCATTAGTTACTTTACAGATTTGGATTAATGATGTGAAATATAATCAACTCTAAAAATCAGACTTTAGTCCCACCTGGAGTAAATTCACAAGCTACCCTGCAGTATACAAAGCATTCAAACTAACACGCACGCACGCACGCACACACGCACGCACACTAATTACAGTGTCTCATCTCTCAGATTAACATCTTAGTCACGACAAAACAAGACTTTGATTACTACAACTCTTTCGAGTGTGACATGAAGAGCTGAGCGCTGGGACAGATGGCTGCTAGGAAATCAGTTGACAGATGCTGCTGATATGTCCCTGTCCTTTTTGATTACAAAAACATTTCAAAGCTTTTCAAGACCTCCACATGACCCCAGTGCTGCGGAGATAACTGATACAAATGTACACAGGGTATTATAACTACTGTTTACAGGCTAATGTTCCTAGTTTTAAAGTTAATGTGAGGAGATAAAGAGTGTTTGTTCATGTCGTAAATATGTTGTTGCTGTTGCATATCGCTATGAGTACTGGCCTCAAACACCCACCACTGGTAATGCCGCTAGGATACCAAAACCTCATCACCAGATGTTTTTATAAACATCTGTATCTGCTGTGATGGAAATTATGGTACTAAAGCTTAATACAGTGTAAACCTAATGAAATGTAAACTGCTGTATTCTGAAAATGTCATGTCAACGGTTTGACTGATTAGGTAAAGCCCTGGAGTGACCTTTGAATGTGTGTGAGTGATCAACAGATGTTTTTGCAAGAGGGTTTTATGACACTACAGGAAGGATGAGGGGAAGGAAGTTAGGATAAGGGTTTATCTTTATCGCTTTTGCTCTGTATTGAGTGCAGGTTTTGCATACTGTATCTGAGGGGTATCTGTATATCCCATTGTCTTGTATGGAGTGATGGTTTTGCATACAGTGCCAGCGAGTATCAGCTGGCCTAACCAAATATTGTTTGTAATGTAACTAAGCTTTGATGTCCTCCTATAAAGGAGAGACTGTTTAGACCCTCCAGAAAAACGCGGGCAAAAATCCTTGATTATGCGGGCTAAAATCCTTGATTATGCGGGCTAAAATCCTTGATTATGCGATTAAATATGCGGGGTTTTATGTGATTTTATGCGGTGAAATTGCGGGAAGTTGCGAAATATGCGGAAAGTTGCGAAATATGCTAAATATGCGGGGGAAAAAGAATAACAATTTTTTTAAATATTGAGCTGTCTTATTTATTCTCTCTCACACACAACCTGCCACTAACGTTTAACCCTTTTACTATTCAATTAAAGTACATTCAATGTTTAGTTATTGTAAAAGCAATTGGGCTATTTTAATCACACACACACATACACAC
>NW_011361375.1:0-2979 GCF_000735185.1 Notothenia coriiceps
TGCATCAATGCATGGTGACACAAACCAACCTGCATGCACCCAAACACCTGCACACACACTGTGTGTGTGTGTGTGTGTGTGTGTGTGTGGATGTGTGTGTGTGTGTGTGTGTGTGTGTGTGTGTGTGTGTGTGTGTGTGTGTGTGTGTGTGTGTGTGTGTGTGTGTGTGTGTGTGTGTGTGTGTGTGTGTGTGTGTGCGTGTGCGTGTGCGCGCGTGTGTGTCTGAGTGTGTGTGTGTGTGTGTGTGTGTGTGTGTGTGTGTGTGTGTGTGTGTGTGTGTGTGTGTGTGTGTGTGTGTGTGTGTGTGTGTGTGTGTGTGTGTGTGTGTGTGTGTGTGTGTGTGTGTGTGTGTGTGTGTGTGTGTGTGTGTGTATGTGTGTGTGCGTGTGTGTGTGTCCACAGGAGAGAAGATGAAAGCAGATTCTGTGGAGACTTGTTCTGCGTCAGCTTCGAAGAGTAATTGAAGGCTCACTTTTAAAGAATCAGATTCTGTGTCGTCTGTAAGAAAGCTTGTGCCACTTTTTCCATTTCTCTGTGCGGATACTTTTATCTAGAGAGTCTGACAATAAGTGCATTCAACCGTGGAGATACAAAGTCAGAACAGCAACCGTTCTTCAAGTTGATCAGCTTGCAAACTGTTTCCATACTTGCTGTTGGTGCTGCAGAACAGGCAGTGTGACCTTTGGAACATGAAAGGAGAACTGTTGATGACAGACAGAAAAAGACCTTCTACATTTTGGAGCTGATCTAAATTATTGGCGAGATTAAAAAAAAATTCTTGGCTTTCGTAAAGGTTGCAAGAAAGAGCGTTGGCAAAGACTTCGACCTCTGAATTCCTTTAGTTGCATTTATTGAGAGGTTTTCTAAGACATAGTTTATAGTATTATTGTATTAGTTACTTTATTGAACATGTTGGAAACAAAACAAACAATAATAATAATTATAACAAAGAGAAGCCAAACCAAAAAATAGTTCAAGGTATAAAAAAATAACAATAATTAATTCTCAGAGTTTCCGTCATGTTCAAGCGGGGCAAGAAGAAGCTAAGACACGTTTCTGGTCTTCCTCTAGCGTACATTGTTCATGAAAATAAAAGTCTAGGTCATCGTCCTCCGTGATATTTGATTCGTTGTTTTAAACAAATCATTTATTTTTACAAACGTCCGAAACCAAATCACTTTTACAACGACAATAGATCTTGGCTTTTCTGCGTTACAATATTCTTTCCTGATGATTTCTGTTCGCTCCTTTCTGTCCTGCTTCTCCAAATGATTTGTATCTGAGACCCATAATATAAGCCTACAAGTAGCACGCTAGGAGACCTTTAAAGCATGTTGTTAGAAAAGTACAAAAAGAAGACCTTGTAGACCTTGGAGCTGATCCAAGAGATTAAAACAATTGTCCTTTGCTTTCGTAAAGGTTTCAGCAAAGAGCCTCGGAGTTTTTCGTATTGTTCTTTTTCTGCGGTAGAATATTCTCTCCTGGTGATTTCTGTTCGCTCCTTTCTGTCCCGCTTCTCCGAATGTTGTCCCACTAGGAGCCAAAATGCTACTTAGCCTGAGTTTACTATTTGTATTATTATTATTTGTTAACCTTATTTGTATTTGTATTTGTTGAGCACTTCCGGCAATCATCACATGGGTGTGGTTTGTGTTGAACGGTTTTCTGTTGACCGTTTTGGTCCTTCTAAGTTAAAAGGCTTTTTGATTTTGTTTCTTCAAACAAACGATATTTTCAACCTTTCAAACCTCAGTATGGACTTTCTCATTGAAAACTCATCGCAGCATAAAGCCAAACTCAGCCTCTTGGGGACTCAAACTTAAAGGTCTCCTATCATGAAAAATTCACTTTTTGATGTATTTTATACATAAATATTTCCCCGGTGTGTCAGGGAACTCTTTCCTAAAGGTTTCAGGAGGGCCTTGGCAGAGGGCCTTGGCAGAGAGCCTCTGAGTTGCTTTCTAAATGCATTATTTTGTGAGGTTTTTCTCACGCATAGTTCAGATCTTGGCCTTCTTCTGCGGTTAGAACTTACTTTCCTGAAGATTTCTGTTTGCTCCATCTCCAAAGTTGAGCCCTTCACCTTGGCCTCGTCACATATCTTCTTCTCCTCCTCTTCAGATATCCACAGATATGTTCAGTCATGTTCAAAAGGGGCAAGAAGAAATGTTTCTGGTCCAACCCCCTCTAGCATTAATTGTGGTTTAATATTCTTTCCTGAAGATTTCTGTTTGCTCCACACGGCTCGTCCCCTCACCTTTGCCTCGTCACATATCTTCTTCTTCCTCTCCTCCTCCTCAGATATCCGCGGGCTGCAGGGCTTCCTGGACCAGACGTCTCGGCGCGGCGTGGACGTGGCTCTGCAGCGCGTGGACAGGAACATCAGCCAGGTGTTCAGCAGCCTGTTCAGCTCCATGAGGACGGAGGAGCTGAACAGATACCGGGACACTCTGAGGAGAGCCATCCTGCTGCTGAGCCCCCACGGAGCACACACCTTCATCCAGCAGGTCGGTCCCCACTCTGTGTGGTGTACATGTGTGTGTGTGTGTGTGTGTGTGTGTGTGTGTGTGTGTGTGTGTGTGTGTGTGTGTGTGTGTGTGTGTGTGTGTGTGTGTGTGTGTGTGTGTGTGTGTGTGTGTGTGTGCACCCCTGGAATGACAGATGGATCACACACACACACCACACACACACACACACACATACATACAGTACACACGCGGAAGCTTTTCCAAGGCTATGCTGGGTTTTGCTCGATGTTAATTCTCATTTTTCATCCTGATTGCTCTCTATGGAGCTGATTTCCATTTTATTTGTTTACGTTTCACAATTTTGAGAATAAGTTTCTTACAATCTTGGCTTCCTGATAGCAGAGGTGGGAAGTATTGGAGTACAAATACTTTGTTACTGTACTCAATTTTCTGGTACCAGTACTTTACTCCACTACTTATTTTTCTGGCAACTTTTTACTTTAGTGTAATG
>NW_011361376.1:0-2542 GCF_000735185.1 Notothenia coriiceps
GGCTCGAGGCGATCCCGAGCAGAGCCTCGCTCTGCTGTCGCTGTAATGCTGTGGTGGTCTCCTGCATGTGAGCGAGACGTTGGAGGGCCTGACCCAGCGGGGTTTCTCCTTCCGACATGATGTCCCTGTTCAGGCGCCACTGTGAGCCTCTCCGCTCACACAGGGTTCAAATAGGGACGGAAAGAGCAGGTTGGTTGAACACAGGCGTTTATTAATTCCAAACAAAAATATGCGCGGGTTCTCAAACGTTGCCCGCGTGGGAAACTTCACAGGTCCTTTGGCGACCTTCCAGGATCCCGCCTACTGCGAAACAGACCAGAACCAGGTTACGACATGCTTTTATTCCGGCACTGATTACCTGATTCCGATCAGCTGTCTGGCCTCCGGCCGAGCCACTCCCTTCACTCCGGCAGCCAGCGCCCAAACCACACCCCGCTGCCACAACATACTACATACATAGTGGTGTACATACATACATACAATTTTTACATCGCTAGCTTCCCTTGACGTCACACAGATCTCGCGAGCAGTTGCGATATTTTGCGAGACTTCGTGAGTTCAGTAATGGCCGCCATATCAGGAGCTGACACAATGTTTTTCGTCTTTTCTCAGTGCAAATTTCTCGATCTATGGAAGGTTTGAGATGGTTTAGAACAAAAAGGAGAATGCTAGTTTTTTTGCGAGTCCAAGTACCGGTTCGGCGTACCGGTACGCAGCACTATGTATAAGTGATGGTTATTCCTCTTCATACCCTGCAAGCTTCTTCTGCCAAGAACACAAACATCTTTCTACAGAGTCATAGTCAGTGAAGATAAAAAGCTCTTCTGTTTTATAAGCTTCTGAGAAAAAAATATTTTCTCCGGACAGTTTTCGTGTCTTCATCGTTTTCTGGTCATCAAAGGCCTGGCAAGAGTTCAGACTCATGTAATCTGATTTTAGGAGGATTGAAGAAGAAGAGACTCTCCTTTTGCTTCTGATATAAACAATCAGGACACTCATAAACTGAGAGCCCAACCTTTGTTCTTACTAAAGGGTTATAACTGATTTAAAGCATTAGAAATCTGCGTTGGTCTCTTTCCTCTTTTATGCTTTATAATATAATGGTGGAATGGCTCCAAAATGGTGGAACAAGCTCCCTGTTGATATCTGGACTGCTAAATCTACACACACTGAATACCCATGAGTTTCCACTGCACGTTGGCCATTAACCTAACATTAAAAACATTTTTATATTTAGCTCAATTGAAACCCATGATGAACCAGCACTTATTGTACAATGGTTTTGTATCTTAATTTCCTATAAAGTGGTGCAGTTATGAGTCCTAAAACGAGAATGAGTTAGCATTTTACCACGTTCGGTTCCCCTTGTCTCGAAGTCAAACAGTTTGTTTAACGTGTTTGTGGCCTTAAATAAGATCTATGGTTAACACAAGCCAAAGAGATTTTCCCATTTTGTATTAATGACCCCACTCGTGAAGGTCCAAAACCTTTAAGTGTCATAAAAACGGTGGTTGCTAACAAGTGACTGAATGAGACTACTTAACCATCACACCGACACAAGTCCACCTTTAGCTTAGTTGATATGAAGCCATGGAACACTGATGTGGTTTGTTTATAGCATAATGTTAGTTTATAATTTTGCCAATTTCATTAAACGTATTAAGCGTCATAAACGTGTGTTGGCCATAAAGCAAATGTTCTGCAATATACCAAAAAGCAATGGGGAAATCCCATTGCTTTTTGTCGAGGGAGCTCTTGCGATGCTCACTTCCATGTCGGCCTACAAAGATAAGTCATCACTGCACCACTATATATTTATTATTCTAAGTGGAATGTTATGTTATAATTAGGGCCGGGACTTTAACGCGTTAATTAAGATTAATGAATTACACAAAAATTAATGCGTTAAAAAAATTTACGCATTTTAATCGCACTTATTTTTGCACCGCGGAACGTTTCTCACTGGATGAGTTTCAGGGGTACCGATTATACTGGAGCACCAACTAACGTTCATGACTTCAAACAACAACAAACCACAGTGAACAATAGTCAAACATGAACGAACAAGCTGATGAGACCGCTTTGGTTGGCCCCGTGGATGGGACATTTTGTTTTAAAAAACGGACGGATGGAAGCATCGATAAGAGCACGGTTGTTTGCAAATTATGCAAAAAGGAATTTGCATATCACCGCAGCACATCAAGCCTCAAGTATCACCTCAATGCAAAACCTATAGCAGCTAGCGTGGAAGCTAGCGTGGACGTTAGCCCGACTCGGAGTACAAGGACCCACACCCAATTCGCGTTGAAACAGTGGCCTATGCAACACAGAGAAATTTTATTTTTCATCAGGATATTGGAAGAATAGGAGGGATTGAGGTCAATCACTGGCACTTTTTTATTTTATTTTAAATGGTACACTTTATGTTGAACTATTTATTACGTTGTTGGTGCAACTGGCACTTTATGTTGAACTGTTTATTGTTTTGGCCAAGGTTATTGAGAGAGTTGGACTGAAATTGATTAGATTTTTTAAATCAACT
>NW_011361377.1:0-12584 GCF_000735185.1 Notothenia coriiceps
CTGGTATCAGTATTATCTACATGGAGATAAGCCCCGCTTCCTCGCCACCATATCTTGTTTGAGTGAAGCATGTTAACACAACTGAAAACCGCGGTCAAACATGCGAGAGTAGCGAGTAGTAGTCCGATGACGCACCATAAGGCAACTGTGGATGAAAACTTGAGGGCAACCTTACTCTAAGTGTCTAAACTCACCCTGATTTATGCTAAGCTAGGCTAATCACGATCCGGCTCCTACATATTTGACACACACACATTTTGTATTTAGCAAAATATTGAGCTATATACAGGGCTGCACATAACTGGTGCGCAGGTGCGCATGCGCACCTCCGCCAAAAAAGACTGAGAGGCTGATAACTACAGCTCAGTGAGGTAAAGGACTCTTGAGTGTTTAAATAGTTCACTTTAGTCTAAGTTCAAACGGTTTGGTCACAATTTATGTAAACACATATTTCCAAGGCACTCCTTTATAATTATTGGGATAAACACAGGTTTTAAATCATTTCAATGTATACTATAGGACAGTAACCAAAAATATCCTTTAAAACTGGAGATAAAAAAAAAAAAGCATAAATAAATAAATGTTAACTATAGGTAAAATAAGATATAAATGAACAACAAAAATTAAATAAGTTAAATTCATTTGTTATTGGCTATGGTAGGTTATTGGTTATGTTCACATACTTATTTGATTACATCCACTTGTCTAATATGACAACAGAGACTTTCAACCCAAAACCAGCAGCTAATCGCAGACTCAACCAGAGAGAAAGTAGTAGGCCTACATCATCAGCTACCATGTCTGATAGTGAGGAAGACAGTGAGGAGAACAGTCAGGAGGGTATTGATGACAGCTTGTAGGATTACTGGTCGTGATAATGTTGTCTTGTGTTCACCTCTGCATGTGTGTTCTGTGTTCACCTCTGTGTGTTCTGTTCAGTGCCGTGTGTCTGGCAAATAAATAAAGACCCCTCAAAAGTTACGGTTCATTTCATTTTAAGGATGAGCACCAAGCAACATCTCCAGGTGCTCCTTTGAGAACCAGGGCAAAAAAGTTATGTGCACCCCTGTATATTACCCATATTTCATTAGTAATGCGCTACATTACTTGGTTATAGAAAAAAGTAATATATTACTGTAACTCCGTTACTTTTGTAAGGCGTTTGTTGTACACCCAACACTGGTTATAGCATAGTAATGAATGCTGCAAAGCTGGGTATTTTGAGCTAGGCGCATGCAGAGGTTAACAACGGCTAGCTCTAACGCCATTGAATAGGACGTATATTTACCTTCTTTCTCCTACCAAATCGTCATTGAAGTTGATGATGATGATGATTGTAAAATAGTCTTGAATGTAGCATGTAGCATGTAACGACTGTAAAGTTGGTAGTAAAGTCGTTCCATTTCGTTTCGACAGAGCAAAACCAAAACGAGCAGCGCTTGCTTCAATACAATCGGCCATTGTTGTTGTTGTAGATGTCTGCTGTTTCCGCGCGGTTTGGCTTTATGAAGCAGGCACGCAAACGGTTACGTCATGACGCAAAACGATGACGCAATGACGCAGGACGGAAAAGCTCTAGCACGGAGCTAGAATGGGAAAGGCCTTGGTGTGAAAGAAAGGGATATATCAGGCACTAAAAATGGGAGTAAAAGTTCTCGGAACTAAGTACTCTTTTGGGTGTGAACGCAAAATTCCAGGCACTAACGGAACTAAACGGGAAAAGTACAGGTAAAATTACTCTGGTGTGAACGCGCTAAATAACTAGTGCCGGGTTGATGGACGTCTTCACGTGGGTCACCTTTGAAAGATGCACTGGTGTTTCCATGGTAACACAATTTAAAGGTTCCAATTCAAGTTTTATTTTGATTTGTCTTTGTTGTTGTATTTGTGTCATCTGTTCCCTCTAGCTTAAATAGAGGGTTGTGCTATCTATGTATATTACTTTGATGTATTGTATGCAAAATCCACCATTGTCCAGAAGTATACTTTTATCTGCAATACGGTCTGTGTTTTTTTTCCTTCAAAAAACCGGAAAATTAAGATAGTTACAAAAAAAAGGTTCTAATTCAAACAGTGTTTTAAAAATAAGCAGCAAAAAAATAAACTACTCCTCACAATAAATATATTATATAATATTGTCTGAATCTTAACGGCAATACTGCACATTGAGCAAACTATAAACTAATGAATTTCCTTAAATGCGGATCATATACAAGATTAACGACATTTTGTTGTAGTGCAAGAGCAACACACTTAAATGTGAGAAAATGAGTTAGACATTTCACTGATTTGAGAAGTTTAATTTGAGGATTAAGCAAGACTGAAAAACTGATATGAAGCACTAAATTACAATGAAATGACACATTTTCTTATATTTGCACTTTTTCCTTTTTATTGGCTTTTTGTTTTACAAAAACAGGTATGACAGAATGCATAGGCCGAGCCACACGCACAGACGGCTCATCGAAGACAACACGGAGAGAAACGAAGGGCGTCAGGAAAAGGCAACAATTTATTTTAAAAAGATAAAAACAACACTGTTTGCTGCTATTCTTCTGAACGCATACATACTCCCATTGTCTCATTTACACGACAAGACATGACAGAATGACATACGATTGTCATTTGAGCAAGCACACATGGAACACACACACACACACACACACACACTTAATGGCACACAATGCAAACAGGTGCAAAATAAATCATGAGATGCAGGTAACGATGCATCAGAAACACACACACTAATACAAGTGAAAGCGATTCAGCCAAACAGGTAATGGGCACTCATTATTGTTGTGAATGAGAGCGAATTGACCATTTAACCTGATGAGTGAAATCAAATATCTGCGTCCTGTTTATATTTTAGTGTGTGTTCGTGGCACAGTGTCAAACACCTCTGATAAGATTAGCACAAAGAGTCTAATCTAATGCATCTTTCACGTGTGCCTTAAAACTCAAACGTCTTCAAATTAAAGATCTATATTTCCAGTGGAGAGAAGCATCGGGGGGGGGGGAAGACACGCACTGAAGCAGTTTTCTGTTATCTGAAGCACAATGGCGGCCTCGCGACAAAATGATCTGCATATTTCACCGCACTGTGACTGACCTATTAAGCAGGAAGTGTTTGGATAGTGCACTGCAGCTGTTGAAGGGATAGCATCGTGTGCTAAGCCATGCTGCTGTGATGGAAATGCAGGCTAGCTTCTCGTGTCATGTGATCCCGAAGGAAAGGTTACGTATATGCTGACTAGGATAGATGTTGGGGCAGCAGAATTTTTTTTTCTGTTGTATTGTGGGGAAATAAACAAACAAGAAAACAAGTATCTTTCCATGTCATGACAAAGAACACAACACTGACGTTTTAAATTGGTAGTAATGCATTTCACATGTTTTTTAAACAACAATGGAATAAGGGGGGAATTAACAAACAGTAACTCTTCTTATTTCTTTTTTTATACACTGGTCAGCGGTAAATTAGTGTGCGCTCATGAAGCATTTTCCTGGCCACTTCCTCCATTCACAAGCACAACAAGTTTCCAGAGTAAACTGAAGAGGATTGTCCCTCGCCTGTAAAACTACGTGAGGGAATATGAGATGAGGATTGTAGAGGAAGACACCTCGTTGTTTGAGGGGAGGAAACAACCAACAGAACAGCTCTCCTCATTTTGCACTGTGCCACTTCTGGGGAGCCAAATGCAACACAATCACTTTTTATATCAACATTACATTTTGTTAGAACTTATTTTTCATCACAACATGAGTCAGTGTTTTGAATCCGTGTATCTACCGTCCAATTGTTTTTCTTTATTAAACACGTAAACGAAAGAGCGTCTGAGAGGCGTTTTTGCTTTTTACCTTACTAAATGGTCATTGGAGCGAGGGGCGGGGCGAGACTCACGGAAGTGATTTCAAAACAAAAGCACTTGTTTGCTAAAATCACACTTTTAATCACTACAGTATCCTTCCGTGAGTCTCGCCCCGCCCCTCGCTCCAAGGACCATTTAGTAAGGTAAAAAGCAAAAACGCCTCTCAGACGCTCTTCCGTTTACGTGTTTAATAAAGAAAAATAATTGGACGGTAGATACACGGATTGTTTTACTTCCTTGGCTTTAATGAAGCTCA
The DNA here is from genome assembly GCF_000735185.1 of Notothenia coriiceps. Lineage (NCBI taxonomy): Eukaryota > Metazoa > Chordata > Actinopteri > Perciformes > Nototheniidae > Notothenia > Notothenia coriiceps. The sequence continues at coordinate 4,126 of NW_011361377.1, forward strand.
TCCTCATGTCTGATTTCAGTAGTTGAATTTGGGGACTTTTGCCCCTCCATTTAACATTAGACGTTCCTCTTCTTCTACACCGGGATAACACAAACATGCTGAATTTGAGACGTCATTTTTGGACTTTCATTGCAAAAAATATCAAGATGAAGCTATTTTGTGTAGAGCTGTAAATGCACGTCGACTCCTGCGTTATGAGGCGGGAGTATGAGATTATTTCAGATGCTGACGACCTGTAATCACAGAACCAGTGTACGACTCTATCAAATCTTCACACAAGGCACGTCTCCCGCTCTTTATCAAGCCTTAGGCACAGGTTTCTCCTTCGCTAACTTGAGAGCCACCTGTCAGGTACTTTAACTCAGTCTCCAGTCTTCTACTCTCTGATGACCGCAGGGGAACACTACACAATACTAATGTTTAAAAGAACTGAATTGCTGCTAGAAGGGGTGGTGTTAAATCCGCTAGGTAGTAAGGATTGGAATTACTTCTTTTTATATTATTAGTATTGTTAGAAGCAGAACAAGCTGTCTTCCAGAAGCACGACTGAAGGGAGAACAGAATGGAATCAAAATAAAACAATTGGACAACCGTTTCTTTAGATAAACCCCCGAACCAATGAGGACCGCCTGGATCCTCCTCCTCGAGACAGACCCTTTGGTTAGAAAACGTATTTTGACCCCCCCCCGCCCTGTGTCAGTGGTAAAGATCACCATCTCTGTCCTCTTCAGGCGGGGGTGCAGTCAGCTCTCGTCTCCGATCAGGGGCAGGGTTACATATGAGTACTAGGTATGGGAGGGGGGGAGGCTTTAACCGTTCAGGAGGTAGACCACCAGCTCGTAGGTGGAGATGACGATGGCCGTGTTGGGGATCTGTCGCACCAGGTGGGTGGTGAGGCCGCGGTACAGCGCGCGGTACCCCTCCTCTCTGGGCACTGTTCTTAAAGTCTGGAAGAAGGAGTTATACTTGGTGCCCTCCTCCCGTAGGCGGGTGCGGATCACTTCTGCAAGAAGAAGAAAGGGAGCGGTTAAAGGAGAGGAACTACTAAATCTAGCTCATACTAACTTTTATTGGAAGGTTATTTGGTGGGCCACCTGGGCCTTACCATAGATAGGGTATGAGACAAGGGTTTGCTTTTTGCAAATATATTTCTTATACTTTTCCTAGAAGATGTACGTTTGGAGTTATACGTTTTGACCCAGAATTAAGTTTATTGCCAAGTAGGTTTCCAAATATAGTAAATATGCATTGCAAAATCTCCATTTATGGCTGTGTGAAAATAGCTTTTAGCCTCAATGCAGAATGCGGGTATGTTTGACATGTAAACAGTTCTGATATGTCTATGATTACGACTCCTTATGCTGCGTTCACACTGGACACGATGCGAATATTCGCTTCGTTCTAAATTGCATCGCTCTAAACGCTCGAGTTTCACCGCGGCTGTCAGCTGTGTTTACTCGCGTCATTCAAACAAGACGCGCTGGCTAGGGGGCTACAACTACAACAAAAGGAACATATTTGACCGTGATTTAATTGTAATACACGTTTCAAAATGATGCCGAAGTAACAACATACTGATACCGGTTAGTAAAAACCATGAATTAATGCTTTGACAAGTCTGCAGACAACTGCTAACAGCTAACGGCTGATGATTTCTGGTTGAACGTCAGTGACGGCAGGCTGAGATCCTCACCGCTGATTGGCTACCGCGAGATCGCGTCACTCGAGTATGACGCTCGAGTTGAAAAAATTGAACTCGAGCGTTTTTCACGGCCCCCTTCAAATCGCGCCGCGGAATTCGCGTCCACCGCTTCATGCTCGCCGTCGGAGCGAATTCGCGTCCGTCCACGTCTCTGCATTGACTTTACATGTAATCGCGCCGCCTCCTAACATCGCATCGCGTACGGTGTGAACGCAGCATCAATTCTGTAGAGGAATTGCTTTGTAATTGTTTGCTATACTAATATAATTATAAATGTTTGTTATTTGGCGATAATAGCAGCACACTGTAACCATGCTACCTGGCCATATCATTATACTGTATTGTCGTTACAGTCCACAGCTAAAATAAATCACCATACCTGGAGAAGCCTGTTTCTGTGTTCTTTAAATCGGGACAGATATTCACACGTTGAGCTAACTCCCTGATGTCTTTTATAAAACTCTCACCATGAGGATAAGCTAAAGTTGTGGCGCAGGTTTTGGAGGTGGCGGCAGCGAGCATCATCCCAATGAAGTCTGACGCGTCTTTGGACGTCTCCTCCTCCTCGTCCATGTTCTGCGTGGCCTTGGCCTCCATGAGGCGCCGCTTGATGTTCTCATAGATCACAAAGTGGATCACAGTCTCTGAGATGCCGGCGTAGGAAGCCGACATTCCTCTGTAGAAACCCCGCAGGCCGTCCGTCCGATATACCCGCCGCATGCACTCGAACGCACTCATCCTCCGCTCGCCCCGGTTCCTGGGGGAGAGAGAGAGAATATACAGTAGCCAAGATAAATAACTTATGTGGTGAAAAACAACTAAACACAATAACACAGACTAATATTTTCATGCCTAATAATATTACAGTTTCTCTCTTATTCTTAAAAAAGACAATATTCACACTAAGCTGTTTACATGTCTAATGAAAATGTATATTCAGCTCATATTTTCTCTACAAATAGTCAGTTTTTCTCCGTGTAGATTGTTGAACTGCGTCTTAAAATGACGGCGGCACTGATGGAGGTTTTCTCTAACTGTTCAAATCTGCTCATGTTTTCTGTTCCACTAACCAGTCTTTTCTTACTCTGATTTCTCTGTCGTCCAACTCTCTGTCTTTTCACCTATTTCCTTATCTTGTTTTGTTTACCGTTTCCTTTGTTTTAATGTTCTTCACAACTATATATCTGAATAATCAAAAAGTATACCAGGATGTTTTTATGATGGGTGTAACAGAAATCGAATGTTGTGGTTTTTTTGCCACAGAAAATACAATTCTTTCTGTGGAGTGATATGACTACACAAAGTCCTTTGATCAAGGAACAGCATAGTGCTCCAAATTGTAACAATAGTGGAGTATTAGTCAGCACATTAATGAAGGGTGCACATGGATGTAAAGCCATGAATCTTAATGTAAAGAGAGCCTAGTGAGTTACATTAAAACCCAGCAGGAGCTCTGGTTTCTGCACACGGTGCATAAATAGCTGCGCTGTTGTAGGAGAAGGGGAAAAAACCAAAGACACATAACAGCAGCATGCCTTACACAAGGTATAATCTGAAATCAATTCATTGATCAGAAGACACGAGTCACATGCATGTCTTCAAGTAAACAGAAAACAAAGAACTGATAAAGCAGACTGTGTGGTATCCTTTGGGATTTGAAGGAATTAACTTCAAGGCTGCAAAGCATTGAACACACCGTTGGGAAAAGGGAGATGAAGGAGGAGAAGAAGTTCTACATCAAGTGTTTTGAGAGCTGTATTTTACATATAAAGCGGTTTCATGTAATACAACCAAGGAGTGTCTTTACAACGCTACTCAGGCCCCGTCCACATGGAGGCGAAAACGAACCGGTGTCGATATCAAAAAAGTCTTCTGTCCACACAGAATCGGCTCAATAAACCTCTCCGTCCACACGAGACCGCTCGTCTCGACCCACTGGAGACGCTGTAGTAAATATGCCGGGCCTGTAAGTGGAGCTGTACTTCCGACACAAAATACACCGAAAGCAGCGAAGAAGACCTCCCGAGCATGGTTGCTATGGTTGCCTGGTTGCCCTTCCGGTTATTCTCCGCGGTGGATTTAGCAACATGTAGTTCATGTAGTTCTCCATGTCCACTTGTCTCTGATGGTTGTGGTAGAGGAGCTGTAGATTTTGCACTAACATCTGTATCATGAGCCGCTTTCACACCAAGTACTTTGCTGTACTTAGTGCCGGCACTTAGTACCCCCATGGCACTAAGTACAGATCGCGTTCACACCGGAATAAGTTCCCTGAGGGAAGATTACGCAAATCAAGCCGCTGACGTCACTTCTTCTTCTGCTTTGGGTTTACTGGCAAGCCGCAAACAAATTCACGGCGTATACTGCCACCTGAAGTCCCCGGCCGGAAGTCCCCGGAGTTGGGGACTGGCTTCAGTAGAAGCTGCTGGGACTCCCAGTAGAGAAAATAAAATGGCGGCTTCACAAAAACCTTTCAGAGTTTTAAGGGGCGTGGTTTGCAATTCGCCCAGCCAATCAGAAATTGGAACCTTTTTCTCCCCAGGAAAGTACCACCTCTCTAGCAGGGACTGAAAAGGGGTGAAAAGGTTCGCAAAAAAAGTTCTAGTTCCAGATCTTTTTGGTGTGAACGCAAAATCCCAGGAACTATCAGAACAATTCCTGGGAAAAGTACTCCGGTGTGAAAGCGCCAAAGGTGTTCCTGTGTGGCATGATAACACCTCGGGCTTTGTGACATTGTCGGTCCCTCATGTGAAGTAAATTTTGTAACGCTCACACCCAGGCGTCATGTTTACCTCGCATCCAGCTGCAGACGAGTCTTTATCAGCCATATGGGGTTGGTGGCTGTGATGGCTGTAAAACCTGCAGGGAAAAAGACAAATGTGTTCAAAATGTTCCATGGTGTGTTATTATCAGCTGTCTGACAACGAACACAGAAAGATAATATGCTGTATTCATGGCAGTTAAAACAATGAACAATGATTATTTTAACAAAAAGCAGCTTCACGTGAGAAAGCTTGATCTTCTATAGAATATCCTCTGTGTGATCTGAAGAGGAGCTACTGCATGTCATCAAATTCAATGTCAAGAAAACAGCTGTAAAAAAACAGCTTCTTATCCAATGAACTTTATGGTAGGAGAGTAGAGGACAGAAATGTGTGTGAGAGACGAAACAGATATCAAAAGAGGCATAAATCCACATGATATGCTTATAAAAATCAAGACCAGGGATTTCAAAACCATTTGACCTCCCGTAAAAAGCTCCATGTCATGTTATATTGTAATTTATCAAAGGGACCGTTTTCTGCAGAAAGAGTACTCTGTTTATCAAACTTTACTTTACCAGATGTCTAGATATCTTCTGCTGGAAATTGAAAACTCACCTGTACTAGGCAATTCAAATACTCAAATAAAAATGTATGAAGCACTTTAAATGGTTTGGCTTATTTGAAGCTTTGATTATTTTTGCTAATCTTTTTCTTCATGGTTGGTTGCACCTGTAAGCTGCGTCAGGTAAATGTGATGTAAAATAACATGTTGGTGATAATGATTGTGTACATGAACCTATGATGGAGGATTTTATAAGTTAAGTATTTAGTAAACAGAAACACGTTGCTCTAACAGCTGCTGTGGCTTTCACCTGTCGCTGCACAGAGGAGATAAATCACTGCTCCATCGAATCCTCCTCACCTGTTACTTTATTTAGTCTGCAGAATATGTGCATTCACTGCTGGAGAGATATTTACAGACAAAGCTGACTTTGACTGTTTTTTAAAGTCTGAGTGATAGTGTGCTAAAACTTTCCCTTAGCGATCTAACTTCAGGGAAAACTCTGGGTTTCCGGTCCTACGACGCTGGTTCACTTCTTAGCGGGCTAGATCTCCATGGTAACCTATGCTGAATGGCTAGCCTGGTCCGGAGCAGGTTAGGTTCCATGATAAGAGATCAACTCAGTGAAAGCACCGCCTGCTGACCAATCAGAGCTCAGTGTGCGGAGTTTAAAGCAATCAAGTCATATTACAGGAGAAAGGAAATACAGAAAAGCTGCCGTTGCAGGAAAGACGGCCGGCAAAAATCACCGACTGTGTGAACGTGAAAATTAATGGAATATCACCTCCCATCTTCAGAGCAATCTGACTATTATAACATTAGCTTTAAGAAAGCTTACTTAAATATCTGCCACAACATAAGTAACCGGATCAGTGTAACATTAAGTACAGTCCGCAGCATATCACATCATAATGTATCATATATTTCCTTATCTGAGTCAGCTGAGCCGTATCTGGCCGTGCAACACTCACAGTGTCACAGACTGTATGCAGAAGTATTATTTTAAGCAACACATTAAGTTGACGATACACTCGAGTCAAATGTAAGTAAAGTCAGATGGTGTCTTAGACGGGGCAGTGATATCATAAACCTGTTAATGTACGCATTCAAACACTTTTTCTTTTACCAGCTGTATTCACCTTGCAGGTGCAGCTATGTGGCTTTTATCCTGGATAAAGTGTTTAAGTCATGGATGTTTAAAGTTTAACTTCTTCATATGTCTAATATTATAGTTCACTTTTCATTCAAGAAGTATGACGCTGCGCTGTCAGTACGCTTCTCCATGTTTGTGATTGGTCAAATGTTGCTAACCCCGCCCCCAAACATATCCAGGGTATGTTGAACTGGATTCATAGCGCAGGCCTCAGGAGTCTATTGAGTGGACTTGTTTGATTTTTTTTTATTAAATAACCTACTTTAAAAACAAAACAACAAAAAAAGGGCCTTGATGTGATTTGTGATTAAGCCTCCCTATCAAATATTTTCAAGCCCAATAATAACCTACGGTGCTATTTCAACAGAATATCTCCGGGACATTGAAATATTCCCATAAAGTTGACCAGCACCTATTTTTTTCTAGTGGAAACTCTAAGGCACATGCTGGGGTTTGTGTTTCTTAGAAAGCAGCATCCCTAACAAGAATGGTGAGCATTTGACGAGCATGCTGGAAATGTTCCCACCCTGACAGTATGTCGAAAAGCATTGTGGTAAACGTCCACCCGTTGTAGTTACCTGCCATTCCAGCCGACACCATGTGTACCTGCGTGGAGTCGGGTTCAAACACACCGTTCAGTTTCTCTTTGGCCGTGGAGTAAGCAGCAAAGTAGATTGCTCTGTTGGCAAAAAAACACAAAAAGGTGAGTAAATAAATGTAAGACAAGCACAAGGAAAAACAAGTTATACATGACATGTTTTTCTGCTGAAGTGTCAATACAATTAGTCCTAATGATGTGCCTCCGGTAGCTTTGTAGCCTTTTAATTACACAACATCAACAAATACAAGCGTCCTCATGTCAGCTTCAGCCTAATGAGCTTTGAAAAATTAATTAGGTGTAAAGCAGAGAGCGGAACCAGCAGCAAATCAGCTGGTTAGACACAGAGGCTACTCAGTACAAACAGCACGTCTTCATTATTTTCACTAATTAAAAGAGGTCATAACCATCACATCTCAATAAAAACAACTGCTTCTGTTCTTTTTAACAGCATAATGTGCCGTGTGTTTGCTAATGAAGCTCATCAGTTTCATTATAAGAGCGTTCATCTTCAAATCTGCGTCACAGCTCCTCTGCATCAGCATTTATTCACGCAAGATTCCAACAAAACACTTCACATGTGCCAAGCACTGACATCTGCCTGCTGCAGCATTACCGCTTCCCACTGCCATTAGCGCCCACTTTGTTCCCGTCACTACCACCGAGCGTGATTAATGAGCGTTAATGTTGTATATACAGTACATAGCATTAGCTAACTTCAGTCATTTACAGTATTTACAGGACACAGACCAAACGCTGTTGCCATGTTTGCGTGTAGAAACTGCTGAAAAGCCACGAAGATGAATGAGCATCTATGTATGTGATAGGGTAAGGGGCGGGACATCTCTAAGCAGTTGACCAATCAGAGCAGACTGGGATCTGGTTTCAGACAGAGGGTGAAAAGAGGTACTGCAGCACAGGCAGTATGAGAAAAATAAAGAGCTTTTTGAACATTAAAGCAAGGAGTAGAGATGTCCCGATCCGATCACGTGATCGGGGATCGGAGCCGATCACGTGATTTTCAAAAGATCGGAATCGGGAGAAAAAAGTCGGGGATCGGGATTTTTTTTTTTTTTTTTTAATAAATACTTTTCTTTTCTTTTTTTGTATTCAATGTTATAAAAAAAAATGACCATGTTCAAGTCTTAAAGTCATCCTGAGGCCTTAGTTTTGGTTTCAAATGACACAACATCATGTATGTGTTGCTTCTTTGGGGCTTGTTTTCATAGACCTGGTTGCTTATTTCTCTCAAATCTGGCAACAGAGTGGGCAGGGCGCAGTGTCTAATTGTAGCAGTAAGCTAACGAGTACTGAAAGCTTGATTTTGTTTTGATCCAATGCTGCACAACTGAACTGATCCAATGCTGCTGTGAAAGAAAGAAACTATATCCATGTTGGATAGAATATCCAATTTAAATTAAAAAAATAACCTTAAGGGACAACTTGAATGCTTTTTTTTTTACTCTTAATGCATTGCATAAAGACCGGATCGGGAAAAATCGGTATCGGCAAATTGTCAAAATCAAATGATCGGAATCGGATCGGGAGCAAAAAAAGGTGATCGGGACATCCCTACTTGTACTTGTATTATCATTTTTACTATATATACTTCTGTTCCACTGCATTTTGGAGTCAAATATTGTACTTTTTACACAACTACATTTCTTTAAGACTCATAG
>NW_011361377.1:14280-24282 GCF_000735185.1 Notothenia coriiceps
GGAGAAACCTCAGGGAGAGCAACAGAGGAGGGATCCCTCTCCCAGGACGGACAGACGTTCAATAGATGCCGTGTGGAAATCAAAGAGAGAATACATTTACAACATAGGTAGACCAAATGTTTGGAAATGCATGTGTCTGTAATAAGAAGATGAATCCACGAGGATGTCAGCAATCCTGTGAGAGCCTTCAGGGAAGTAGTATGGTGAGAGTCTGGCAGGACCGCAGAGACAGGTTCAGTCACGACTCGAAGTCCAGGACTCAGATCAGGACTCAGGATCCAGTGCTCAGGATAGAGGATCCAGGACACAGGACCACAGCAACAGGATTAGCCTCGACTCAGGATCCCGGCGTATATATGGACACAAAAAAGAGATTTGGGGGAAGCTGGGTTAATCGGAACATGAGAGTACACAGGTATAAACAGCCAGAAAGACGGACTAAGGTGCCCCCCCCAACAGTCCAAGCCTATAGCAGCTAAACTAACGTGTCTACATACATGCACTCCCTTAGGATAGGTTGAGGGAAAAGGGTAGCAAGTAAGAAGTAGGAAACAGGGGTGGAGAGGCACACACAGGGAGAGAGGTCCCCACTGGAACCTGAATTTGTCAGAGGTAGGAGTGGGTCAGTGACACTCCCCGGCCGGGCTAGGCCTTCTCTGCAACCTGTTACCTACCTGCTCATCTGGATAGTTATGTAAATTGTAAACCCTGTAATGATGCTGTTTGATGTCTTTTTGTTGTTCTGTTTATGTTTTTATGTTTCATGTGGAACCTACTTGAGCAGGTCTCCCTTGATAAATAAAGGTTTGAAATGAAATGAGCAGCCGGATGGTCCTCCTGGGCCTCCTGGACCACCCTTTCAATCTCCCACTTAGCTGCTCCCACGACACAGGAAGATGGCAACATGGTTTCTTTTGTTGAATCCTCGACTGGGGGGGCGAACTGCCGGGACAAGGCGTCGGCCTTCACAATCCTGGAGCCAGGCCGGTAGGTCAAGGTGAAGTTGAACCGTCCCAGGAAGAGAGCCCACAGAGCGTGGCGCGAGTTGAGCCTGCGTGCAGGGCGAAGGTACGACTAATTCTTATGGTCAGTCCATACTACAAATAACAGAAACGCCGAAGAGTCACATCTAATAGAAATATATAAAAGCATTTATTTTAATTGTGTAGCAGTCAGTTTATGATTTTGGCAGCACTGTTGAGCATTTTGAAAATATATTGTCATGCCTCTGTGCACACTTAGTCTTTCTATCTTTATAGCCAGAGGTCTAAGTTCATAGACTCAAGTAATATACTTGGGTAAAGTTTTGAGATACTTGCACTTTACTTAGGTATTTAATGTAATGCTACTTTGTTCTTCTACTCCACTACAGTTCAGAGGTAAACTGTGTACTTGTACTCCCCTACATGTATGTAATACCTTTAGTTACTTCTCTGATGTGGATGAATGATGTGGAATCTAATCAAGTGTTAAATCAGACTTTAGTTCCACCTGGAGTAAATCCACCAGCTACCCTGCAGTATACAAAGTCATTCAAACTAGCTGCACCTTTACCAGCTTTGAGAACACTTTCATGATCAATCATTATAAAACATATCATATATATTATTCTGAAATGGACCAATCTGCACAATGACTACTTTTACTGTCGCTACTCTTAGTATATTTGGATTCTAATACTTGTGTACATTTACTTGAGTAACATTTTGAATGCAGGACTTTTACTTGTTACAAAATCTAAGTACTTCTGTCACTTCTGGTTTAAGGCTATACTTTGAGGCTGTATGCAAGATATTATTAGGCAGCAATGTGTGCAATCTAACCTTTCATTAACGATTTTAGATTGCATTTAATCCAGATCTTGAGTGACAGTCTGATGTTTGTTTATATGCACTAACGTCATGAACGACACAGAGCTGTTACAAAAAGCACGCTTTTAAAATGTAACACTGTACACAGATGGCTATTTTTTAGTTTAATTTTCAGAAAACGTCTCTTTCTCGGTAGGAAGCCTAAAAAAAGATCACGCTTCCACAAACCAGCCATTTCATTCATGCCCTGAAATGTCATTGTGACATTGAAACTACTACGGGTGCACATGCAAGGACAATATTGATGAGCATATGCCAGAGTTAAGCAAAAAACTATAATATTCAATATTAACCAAATCCAAATCATTATGAAGATACCAATAAAAACATCCCATTATGTGTAGCATATTATGCTAAGCAACAACAGTTAGCCTTTAGCTAGCTAGCTTAGTTTTCTGCATGTTTGACACTCACCCTCCAGCAAACAGATGAACCAAGGTGTCCCTTTGACTCATTATGGATCATATTCGGGAAGCTTCCACAGGGCACCACACGGGGACAAGGAGGAAAGACACAGGAGGAGAACGACCCCAAACTAGCAGGCAATTGATACTCTATCCGCCTGTGTTGTGGTGGAGGTCAGCTGCGTGGGGGAAAAAAAACGAGGGTATGTAACGGCTAACTGAGCTAGCCTAGCTGCTAAAGCTAACGGGTTTCCGTTGTTAGAGGTCGATGTCAGAGCGCTTCGTTTTCTTTTTCTTGAGATCAGGGGTAATTATTCACCGTGCTTCTTTTATATTGGTGAATAATCCCGATGTTGCTGACTGTGGACGAGACTCGGCCTTCAGTCACGTTGACGTGCCTTGCCTCTCTGGAAGCTCCTCTGCGGGTCGCAATGTGTATCGACGAATGGGAAGCTGCAAAACAGAGACGCTGATTGGCTGAGGGGTCACGTAGTCACTACTCTTTCACGTGATGTCTGCTTTTATTTTGAAGGGCAGAGATCATCACTGGGAGTTGTCTGATGTAACACTGGAGAGACGAGAAACACGACTTTTACTCTAAATAGAAAGGTAAAGGTAAAAGGTAATTGTAAAGCAATTCACACTGTACAGTAATTGTAGATCCTAATTATAATCAACTATATTTAGATAGCACCTTTCATGCAAGATGTAGCCCAACTTTTTGGAAAATGGGAAAGTGGATAAGGAAACTAGTATTAGTAGGCCTATGACTTAGCATTACTAACCTATCAACATTCCTAAGCTGATTTACCCCTCATCACTATTAATTGTTGTGCTATTATTACCCAGCAGGACATAACCGTTTTTGTACGGCTCCAAACAGTTTCAGGAAAGTAAAAGCTTTTCCCCCCCATTAATGATCAAATAAAGATAACATTGAATAGTCAAAATCGGTTTGAGCACCCCTGGCGTAGGTTTTACAAATATCTACGTACTAACCTCTTCCATGGAATTATGTTATGCAACACTACAGGACTTGGAAGGACTCTCAAAGATTTTTAAAGAACGGGCCGATTGTTGCAGCCTGCAAATAGGCCCTTGGCTTATGTTGGACAGGCATGAGATGATGAATTTAGACAAGGAGGGGAAAAGTGTTTCTACCCACAGTGAGTCGACCTCAATCCTTTTTGGAATAAAGTATGTGGCCAACGCATTGCATACAGATTGTCTTTGTGCATTTGGGCAACACTAGTGTGTGTGTGTGTGTGTGTGTGTGTGTGTGTGTGTGTGTGTGTGTGTGTGTGTGTGTGTGTGTGTGTGTGTGTGTGTGTGTGTGTGTGTGTGTGTGTGTGTGTGTGTGAGAGAGAGAGAAAAAGAAAGAGCAAGGCAAACTAGGACTTAAGACTCAAACGTTCACAGACAATTAGGTTTTCCAATTTGGGAAGCAGAATAAAATCCATACGCCTCTCAATTTGATAATTGCAAATGCAATTGTCCAGGCCGGATCATGTGCCACGGTTTCTCATGTAATCACGTTGTCTGAGTGAATGACAGGCACAAGAGTCAACGACCAGGAGTTGTTTTCTATGTTTCCTGGAAAAATATGTTCTCTTATAAATACTGCCGTTGTACCACATGTATGTCATCCTAATAATCATAGATCAACAACAATAATACCCATGTCGTGCAGGCATCTTTATGCAAATGTCATAGAACAATAATAAGAAAATCCAGAACATTGGCTATAGCTTATCAACTGGCCCTTTAAACATACTTATGTAAAGGAAAAAGGAAAAACTTGCAATCAACCCTGAAAAATGCATATATAAACACAGGGCCGTCCCTCCCTACAGACCGATCATGCAGACTGGGTTGTGCCTCAACTGAGCCGAAAAAAGGTGGCGCACCATATGCGCTTATGCGGCGCAATTAGTGTGATGAGCACTAGCCATTTTTTATCGGATTTTGTTCGTAGATAGCATTAATCCTTGGGAACAATAGACATATATGGTTGAAAGAAAGCGTGGATCATGATAGCAAATTGGGTAAGTGCATCGCAAGACATGTAATAACTCTTCTTTGAACTTAAGCAATGCTGTAAAAAACCCTCTTGGTGTTAAGTGTTAATCTGCCAATATCCTCTGCATACTTCTTAGAGCATATACTCCAAAACCACTAATGCTCTTGTTAAACTGTGATTAAGCTGTGATTCTCTCTGTGAGTGTGCTTATTATTACCTCTATGTAACCAGGTCTGCTCCTAAAGTGGTCTTAAGCACTTTCAAACAAGGAAAGGTTTGTTGTGTCTTTCCAAACTTAACAGAAGTTGGCAGTTCAAAAATGTTAAGGGTTCTGGGTGTAGGCTGGAGACATTATGCCTGTGCTGGTTTTTGCTTTCTTAAATGTAGGAGGTATAGAGTTTACCAGCCCTTGAAATGTGACAGTGTTAGCTGAATTCTAGGTAAATGAGTTGACAACATGATTCTGTTAGTGGACAAAATGTATTTTTGGTCTGCGTGCTCTGTGTTTGTTTTGGCCAGTCGAGGCAGACACAAACATATTTTGTGTCTTCCGTGCAGGTCTGTCTGGAAATAGTCAAATAAAAATGTTAGTTTGAACTTTGAGAACAAACATTCTTTCCAGGACTTTTGGTAGGCCTCTGCAAACAAACAGAATGACATCTACAATTCAGCAGCATGTTTTGAACAACGTGGACACAGTGTACTTATCAGGATTGCACTTTTTTTTTCTTTTTTTTTTTCTTTTATACATTAGAATCCCCAACAGTGAATGTCACGATTAAAAGTAGAATTACACATTCCTCCATGTATGGAAACTTGCATTCATAAAATATAAAGCACATTCTGTCTTAATCTAATAGACTCAGACAGGTAGGCCTGTAATGGTGGCTCTTAGCAAACATTAACTACTGCATAAGACATTACTGATTCAGTTCAATGTAAGACTTTTCCCAATGTGTGTTACTGTTAAAGTGTTAGCATTTAGCATTATTGCCACTTTAGCCACAGTTTCTGGGTGTGTTTTTTGTTGCATGTCATTGTCATGTATTTGTTTAAGCTACGGGGATAAAAAGCCAGATTGTGTCAGCTTTAAAAGAACAGTGAGCAGTCAGTGATAAGCGGACAAGTCTCCGAGAGAAACACGGAGTTCCCTGTCCCCTCTATATTAGGCAGAGACGGAGAATGTGCTGTGTGTCGACCATATTAGGGTGCTCCCTTATAAAGAACATTGATTTGGGGAATCCCTCTGTGTTAAGTAATCCCTGGCAAATTATTATATGTGTCACAGTCACCATATTAGGAGACATGTTTATCTCCAGTGTCCAATACATGGTCATTAGGTTAGGAGTGTGTGCATGAATATATAGTGTACATGCGTCAAAAGAATGCAAATAACTATTTGTTTCCTCAATTTACAGGTAGTCTTTCATCATCGCTTCTTAGAGGATTTAGTGAATATATTTTGTGCAGACACATTTTTCAAATCTAAAAGACACGATGTACATCACAAAATATAGACAAAATGATTAGTTTAGTTGTTATATTTGATTTGAATGACTGGACATGTATGTAACCTGCATGGTAAGCAATGGCACAAACAAACTTCCTACACTATTATTCCTTCAGCTACCAGCTACCACATGTCACAGACATGTGGTAGCTGGTAGGTCAACACGACATTAATGATCAACCACTGTTTGACCATCTGGCTACTGAACTCTGCTGATAAAAACACTTTCCTTCATACTCAGGGTTCATGTGATTTCTCGTGTCATTTATTGTGTGTAATGTTATTAATCTCTACTAAATAAGGACCATGCAAACAAACGTATTAATTTCAAAAAGATAAGCAATGATTTATGTCAGATTAGCTCAGTCCGTCCGTGGGCAGGCACACACACATATTGTCTATTACTAAAACATCATGCGGATCAATGCATGTATCAACATATAAATACCAACACATTTATTGATCAGTACAACTAAAATATGATAATTCATTTTAACAAAAAAATCAAAGTTAGTGTTGACAAGACTGAGGGCTCATTGTCCATTTTCAAGTCTGTGTTTTGATGAGGAAACATCTATGCTGTTAGGAAAAAACCAGTTGAACTTCAGTGCACTGTTCCAGGGTACTGTCCCCTCTATATGTGTGTGACATTTCAGGTCTACCTCACACACGTGAACAGAGCATGGGTTTTAATAGAAGTTCACACAGACTTTTAACTTCAAAGTTTTATTCTGAAAATTCTTCATTTCCGGTTAGTATTAGCATGTGGCAAACCATACGTTTTGAAACCGTGAATTGAAGGTCAAATGACATGTGGTGTTGTACACTAAACACACTATCATTAACACTCATTTATTGACGCTGCAATACTGTTATTAGGGAATGTTTAAATAGTCACAGATATTAGAAAATGCTGTAATTAACACCAGAAAAACGACAGGAATTGCCTCGGACCCGCCCCCGTCGACGCCGGCCAATGGGAGAAGACTACAGGGGGACTACAGGGGGCCCCCCTCCCAGCTGTTGATGGCTGGGGGTGAGCCACCAACTCGCATATTTCATTGTATATCGCCGCATCATTTGTTTAATTAAATGCTGTTAACTTTTATAAGCTTCCTTGTACTCTTTTCAGTTTATCCTAGTCTCGGGGCTTAAGAAATCCTAACAAGATCACATGTATATTTAACATGTATGCTTGTGGCTGTGTGAGGCTGTACAGTTAAATATCCACTAGGGCTGTACCCGACCATCCGAATATCCAAATATTCGTTCGTTGGAGTACTATTCGGGTTTCAATTTTGTTATTCGGATATTCGTTTTTTGTTTTTTTTCCGTTTTTTTGCACTGCGGCTGCCAAATTGAATTTATTGAAATCTCCAATATCAACGTAAGAGCTTGTGCCTCTTCGGGGGGTGCTAACACTTAACCATAAACTTTATCGTTTACTTTCTCCGTCTTTATATGTAAATATTACTTTTCTCCGTTAATCTCCGTCACGTTGTTTCCATAGAAACAACAACTTCCTGTCAACAGCGCTAACTCTCCTTCAAAATAAAAGCATGTCCATACAAAATAGGAAGCCAAGCCAAATTACACATATAGGCATATAGGCCTACAACTGCAACGAAAGTAACAAACACAATGCAATATCCTTTTCAATTTCAAAGAACACTAATTGGGTTGTAAACATTAACAAATAACTATAAAACAACAATACTGTAGAATAACAAAATGAATGCCTTGAATAAACCGAAATACACGTGTTGAAGCGGTTCCTGAATCCTGATTACTACTCCTATATCCGGAGCCCGAAAAATGGTATTCAGGACAGCCCTAATATCCACATATTTATGTTATTTCACTTTACAGTATTTCATTTTATATTCAGTTTAGTTTTATTCTATTTTACATTTTTTTGTTTTTTTTGCGTCCTACCTGCACCATTGTGTCGCCTAAACTACTTTACTTTGCATATGAAGCCTTTGAATGTAACATCTTGGAATCTTTGAGGACTGCATAGTGGTGATCATAATTAAATTTACAAAATGCACGCTTTAGGATGTAACACAGACATATTACGCACTAATGTTATCAGTTGAAGTCTTCCACATGGCAGCAAATGTGCACAGACATGCCATTTCCAATCACCTGTCCTACATCATCCCTGTCCCATGACTCATATTGAGTGCAGCTGAAGGAAAAAGGTCATGTTAAGTGGTTGCACGTTCAGCCGCTCGGCTCATATGACTGCCGTACCTTCAGATATTACTGCAGAGGAGGAGGCTAGCGCTAGCATCTTCTGAAGAGTTATAGCCTTATTCAATCATTCATAATCACAGACTTGGCCACGTTTGTTACTTCTGCAGATGCAAGAGCAACAGCAAGTACCACATTAGGGCCAATCAGAGGCAACGTGATTCCCTCGAAGAAAGAATTTGCTTCTACAAGAGACTCTTTATATCAGGATGCACGAGCTATCTGTTGTAGTGAAATTATTTTACTACAGAGTGTATAATTAATAGTAGTTGGAATCCAATAACATTTTGCATAGATGTTTTTGCTTTCTTATAGAGGGTATAAGAAGATTGATACCATGCACTCTCGTTTCTCTCTATGCAAAACAGTCTCACGGCATTTCGTGTTATAGTCACAAACTGAATCTATTGATTCGTGTTCACCAACACGATTTCGATTTTTTTTCGTGTCACACAGAACGATTTTAAAAGCAATGTAAATAATAACAAATTAGAAGGAAAAACAGATTTAAAAAAAATACAGATTTCAGTATTCTGACACAGAACCATTTTAGAAGCATATGCTGTATTTCTATTGGTAGTATGTTTCGTGCCCGCACCAAATAATAACAAATTAGAAGGAAAAAAAGATGACAAAAAATACAGATTTCAGTATTCTGAGGCTCTGAGCCCCATTTCTTTTCCTCGCGGACGGCAAAACAACTCAGACATTATACTATTTAAAAATAAAAGGGATAGGGTTAGGCTTAGGGTAAGATATTGAGTAAGAAAATGGTTTTATGAACCACACAGCTTCTGGTATTCCAAGACCCGACCGGACAAAAATACGTGGTGAATCAGTGCTGCAATCAATAGATTAAATTAATTTTGTGACTATTACATGAAATGCCGTGAGACTGTGCTATGTGATGCTAGAGCTAGCTTATAGTTAGCTTAGCATAGCTGGTTGTGTCCAAAGGTATCCAAATCAAAGTTGTCTAAAATTCACAAATCAAAATGTTCTTTCACATTTTATTAGATTTGAATTGTGGTTTTAGCCAGGCTAGTTTGTATTCAAGTTTTCAGTGAAAGTAAGTTTCAACTCAAATGTTTGTGTCCAGCCCTTTACCATTTTACAGTTTTCAGAATCAGAGCATTTTTTCATTTACATTGTGTCATTTTCAGTTGAAGCTATTATTAAATCTCATTTTCCACCTGCTGACCATAAAGGGCAGATAAAAAGTGAATGGCTGGGAAACATAGTGAAACATTTATCAATTGTTTTTCAGATATTTCCTTTAGAAGCCGGTGGGGCCCAAAGACAGAGCTAAAAGAGATGAACTTCCGGTGGACAGAAACACCACTTTGGCCGAAAGACAAAAGCATCAAGATTATGAATAGATTGTTGCACCAATCTATTCATGTCTGTTGGTATGAGCTCTATTATAATAATAATAATAATAATAAATAATAGATTTATTTTGTTAGCGCTTTTACAGGTGCTCAAAGACGCTTTACAGATATAGTGAAAGGGAACAACAAATAAATATATAGTTAAAGTCAAATAATACAAAAACAATCACACATTAAAAGCCAGATTGAAGAGGTGAGTTTTTGTGAGTTTTTTGAAGGTGGTGAGGTCAAAATTATGAGCATGATAATCTCTACGTAGATTATTTGTTTATATATAATTTCGAAGTCAATAATATTTTTGTTTATCAATTTGATGCTGCTTAAGTTTGTAAAGCATTATAATTCTCATGTTTCATTTCATTATTATTTGTTTGTATTATTGTTTTACACGTTCAAATCAAATCAAAATCTTTCAGTCTTTAAGTCAGGTTTCAGTGTCTCGCTCTGACTGAGGCTGAGTACACTTACGGCCCGTCCACACTACAGCTTCAAAAAAAGCTTGCCGGCGGGCGTGTCTGAAGCTCGACCAACAACCAATCACATGAATCGT
>NW_011361378.1:0-3292 GCF_000735185.1 Notothenia coriiceps
AAATAAAAACAATAATCGTGGCTTAAGTATTGAGTAAGAAAATGTTTTATGAACCACACAGCTTCTGCTCTTCCAAGACCCGACCGGACCAAAAGACGTGGTGCAGACATGAAACATACTCCCAATTGAAATACATTGCT
Source organism: Notothenia coriiceps (assembly GCF_000735185.1). Classification (NCBI taxonomy): domain Eukaryota; kingdom Metazoa; phylum Chordata; class Actinopteri; order Perciformes; family Nototheniidae; genus Notothenia; species Notothenia coriiceps. The sequence goes on from NW_011361378.1 coordinate 141, forward strand.
TTAAAACTCGTTCTGTGTAACACAAAAAAAATGGGGAAATCGTGTTTGTGAATACGAATCAATAGATTAAATTAATTTCGTGACTATAGAGTGGTGCATTGACGCGTCCTAAAACCCGGAAGTAAGCTGCGCATGGGTTCCTTCCGGTTCCCTCGACAAAAAAGCGATGCAATTTCTCCATAGGATTTGGGAAAATAGCTCGAAATAAGGTCTGTGGTTGACACACAAGAGACGGATCACGTTTTGTTCAGTCGGATAATCTCCACATGTCTGCCCTACTTTTATAATTTTCAAATCATAAATCTAATCGATAGATTTATGATCCGGGTTTTAGGACGCGTCACTGCACCACTCTATTATACGAAATGCCGTGAGACTGGGTTGGACCGTGCTGTAGTTCCTTTTTAGCCTCCTTTAGCTTAGCGGTGGTGACGTAAATGTTTATTTATTCATTGATATTTGTATAAACTAATAATCTAAATAATTGAAAGGCTGTCAGATAAATGTAGTGGAAGAAAAAGTACAATACTTGCTTCTGAAATGTAGTGGGGTAGAAGCATGAAGAGGCATAACATGAAAATACTCACTTGAAGTACCTGAAAAGTGTACATTTAATTTATCATTAGAGTCCAGCACTGTATATTTCTATGTCCACCCTGCGTGTGAAGCCTGATGGACTCCTGCGCCTCTGTCCAGGGGAGGAAAGTGTTGTGAACAGCTTAAAAAATACGTCTCTCTTCAGCATCTGGCTCTCAGAAGTGTCTCTGAACACATCATGGCTCCATTAGTTCCACCTCCGCTCCGCACCGATGTGATCTCAGAGGGGCCGGCGCTCCCCGGGGACCCCTAACCACCCAGGCTCCAGAACAAATAGCTCGGAGATTACGCACTCGTCTTTATGGCAGGTGATTCCTGGCCCTGTTTCAACTTCAAAGTTTCAGAGCGTTGTTGGCTTCCTCGTTTCCAACCTGCCACGTAGTTGGGTTCTTGGCGGGGTCCAGAGGGAGGTGAGGTCACTGACGTGGGTGTGTAGGTGAGCTTTGATGTTTGGGAAAGGAGTTGAGCAATGAAAGTGTGTTCATATAGTTATATAAGCTTCTGTGCTGCACATAGCTACGGTGGCTGACAGGTGCAAAGTCGTCTTTATATACCAGGGGACACTAAAAAGTGACGCACACAGCTGGGAGACCAGGGGACACTAAAGAGTGACGCACACAGCTGAGAGAACAGGGGACACTAAAGAGTGACGCACACAGCTGGGAGACCAGGGGACACTAAAGAGTGACGCACACAGCTGGAGACCAGGGGACACTAAAGAGTGATGCACACAGCTGAGAGACCAGGAGATACTAAAGAGTGACGCACACAGCTGGGAGACCAGGGGACACTAAAGAGTGACGCACACAGCTGGGAGACCAGGGGACACTAAAGAGTGACGCACACAGCTGGGAGACCAGGGGACACTAAAGAGTGACGCACACAGCTGGGAGACCAGGGGACACTAAACATTGACGCACACAGCTGGAGACCAGGGGACACTAAAGAGTGACGCACACAGCTGAGAACCAGGGGACACTAAAGAGTGACGCACACAGCTGGGAGACCAGGGGACACTAAAGAGTGACGCACACAGCTGAGAACCAGGGGACACTAAAAAGTGACGCACACAGCCGGGACCGGAGCGCTTGGTGACGTTCAGAATTATACATTTGGACAACTGTCTGTCTGTTTCATAACTGTAGGTGTTTGTATATTGAAATAACTAAGTTTCCAACAACAGTTCCTCCTAATGGATATGTTGTGGGCCGTTGAAGCGTGTTTGCACCTGTGTGCCACGGTGCATTACTCCCTGAACACCACAACGCAGAGGAACAGGAAAATAAGTTTCAGAGAATGTCAAAAATATTCCCTTGTTCCTATGGTCTAAAACACTCCAAACATATTGGTTAACATGAACAAATATTTCCCAAATCCCCAAACCAGAGTGCTAAAACTTACATTTCTCTGTGATGTCAGGTTTATCTATGTTAGGCTGGACGTTATGGCTAAAATTGTTAGAATGGATATGGTTTCCAGACGAGGGAACGGATAAAAAGTGCTCGGACTCATTCCTGCTCTACTCTCTTCTACACACCGTCGTAGTACTTTTATGTAAGTTTAAGACCAGAATACTTCACTGCACATACCTTGTCCATTTAGTTTGGGAGTGCTTTCTATTACACACTCTCACACACCTTTCAGTTTGTTGAGTCTACGCGGCGACTGTTTCCACTGATGCAGCGTGAAATATATTAATAATAAAGCGCTCACGTCTATCTGTTCCATATGATCTGCCGGCCCCAGTAAAAGTCACGTTCAGACTCTGGAGCCTCCGGTGCGCCGTGTTATTGACGACCTCTCCGCTCTGACGTCTTGTTCAAAGTGGTTAATGATTACCATCTCTCAATGCGTTTCAGCTGTCGCTCCGGTAATCCCCGCTGCTCCATCAGGAGGATTGTTTAATCTCTGCACGTTGTTTTGGCCTCGTCTCTTCCTCCAGTCGCTCGTAAACTCATCTGTTGGATCTGAGGTAACATCAACAACACATCTGATACAATCGTGTAGGTATGAGGCACAGATTAGACACAGGTTTATGAGAAATATGTTTTAAAAAGCCACGCTGTGAATCGGAAATAGGGGCGACTACAGAGGTTAATGGTTATCTATAAATCTGAGGGTCAGTGGTTCGACCCAGTCAATGTGATGACCTTTTCCTTGGGCAAGATACTGAACTGATACTGGTGGTGACGTGAAGTCATGTGACCGTGCTGTAGTTCCTTTATAGCCCAACATTAGCCTCCTTTAGCTTAGCGGTGGTGACGTGAAGTCATGTGACCGTGCTGTAGTTCCTTTATAGCCCAACATTAGCCTCCTTTAGCTTAGCGGTGGTGACGTGAAGTCATGTGACCGTGCTGTAGTTCCTTTATAGCCCAACATTAGCCTCCTTTAGCTTAGCGGTGGAGACGTGAAGTCATGTGACCGTGCTGTAGTTCCTTTATAGCCCAACATTAGCCACCTTTAGCTTAGCGGTGGTGACGTGAAGTCATGTGACCGTGCTGTAGTTCCTTTATAGCCCAACATTAGCCTCCTTTAGCTTAGCGGTGTTGATGGAG
>NW_011361379.1:0-2269 GCF_000735185.1 Notothenia coriiceps
TGTAGTTCCTTTATAGCCCAACATTAGCCACCTTTAGCTTAGCGGTGGTGACGTGAAGTCATGTGACCGTGCTGTAGTTCCTTTATAGCCCAACATTAGCCTCCTTTAGCTTAGCGGTGGTGACGTGAAGTCATGTGACCGTGCTGTAGTTCCTTTATAGCCCAACATTAGCCGCCTTTAGCTTAGCGGTGGTGACGTGAAGTCATGTGACCGTGCTGTAGTTCCTTTATAGCCCAACATTAGCGGTGGTGACGTGAAGTCATGTGACCGTGCTGTAGTTCCTTTATAGCCCAACATTAGCCGCCTTTAGCTTAGCGGGGGTGACGTGAAGTCATGTGACCGTGCTGTAGTTCCTTTATAGCCCAACATTAGCCGCCTTTAGCTTAGCGGTGGTGACGTGAAGTCATGTGACCGTGCTGTAGTTCCTTTATAGCCCAACATTAGCCTCCTTTAGCTTAGCGGTGGTGACATGAAGTCATGTGACCGTGCTGTAGTTCCTTTATAGCCCAACATTAGCCTCCTTTAGCTTAGCGGTGGTGACGTGAAGTAATGTGTCCGTGCTGTAGTTCCTTTATAGCCCAACATTAGCCTCCTTTAGCGTAGCGGTAGTGACGTGAAGTCATGTGACCGTGCTGTAGTTCCTTTATAGCCCAACATTAGCCACCTTTAGCTTAGCGGTGGGAACGTGAAATCACGTGACCGTACTGTAGTTCCTTTATAGCCCAATATTAGCTGTCATTAACGATAGCTTTTTACTTGATTAAGAGTCTTTCTAAGACATTAAAATTATATTTTTTTGGACTCATGTTTCTGTGCTTCACTTTCCAGCGTTCCCCTAACAAGCTCTCCTCCCATCATGCTCTCTGTTCTGTGTTTGCATGCTGATGATCTCGTTGGCAGTGAAATGAGCCTCCAGCTGTCCGACAGCAGCTGAACACACTTTGTGTTGCGGGGAAACGTTTCTGAGCCAGATGAAAACCGAACGTCAATGTTTGCCTGATTCTGCTAAAGAGACTCTGAGATAGAGAAGAAGGAGCTGAAGGAGAAAAGGAATTGAGTTTTTTTTGTAAATCCCAGGATATGAGATGTAACACCAGACAGAAGCATTGCTATTGTTAATATCTGTGCAATTCTACACATAAGTGAAGTATAAAAAGGATAGAGCACATTATATACAACACAACTTGCTTTACAGAGGATTTAAAGCACAATCAGACCAACGATGAAATGATTAAATAACTGTGCCGGCAAAGTTATAATGCTTTTTACAGTGGACCAAGTCCAACTGGACTTTTGGTCCATTAAACAAATGTAAAAAACATAAAGCATTGTGAACATTTGAAAAACAATGTCATTAAACTGTATAATATCTCAAAACATTATTTCTTACAGAGAAGAAACTAGGGCCCAATTCCAAACCACACTTTTATGTGTTTTTTTCAAACTCATATCTTTTTTGTTAACATATTTTTGTTATAAAATCTGATGTTTATAAAGCTGCTTTTTGCAACAGTGCCTGTAAATATACAACAGTTTTACAGTTTTCTAGACTAAACGAGTAAATTATCCGAAGATAAACAACAATACGAGGTAACATGAAGTTGTTAACATCTGTATGTCGATATTAATTGTCTATCTTGTAGTGCAGTTTATCAGTGAATGTTTTGCAGGAACTATTTGTAAACAGTGTGTTTCATGACAGAGACGTGCAAACGGAGGGGTAGTGTGTCGGGGGCGGTTTGGAATTGGGCCTAAATGTTAAGGATGAACAGGAAGTGAGAGGATATACAGGAAGTGATGAAGAGGAAGGGGCGGGGCTTACCTTACAGCCCTCACAGGTGATCACCCCGTAGTGGATCCCCGAGGATTTATCTCCACAGATCTTACAGGGGATGATTTCAATCTGAGCTGCAGACACACAGAGGATAGAGGTAAAAGCGTCAACATAAAATCAACCAGCCATCAGTCATCACATCTAGAGGGCAAGAGTACACACATCCTTTACTCAAGAAGAAGTACAGATACTCGTGTTTAAAGATACTCTGGTAAAAGTAGAAGTACTGACTAAACTTCTTTACTCAAGTAAAAGTAAAGAGGCTTTGAAATGTAAGGTGGGGTAGGTAAGTTTGAGAAACCGGCTCGAGATACACTTTTTGATATATTCCATGGAATGCTCTTAACGTCCCGATAGCAATGAATATCTGAAGTGCTTTGACAAAAAATCCATTAAAAAATGTCATCTGTGGAAGCCATGGTTCTGTATAAAGCA
>NW_011361379.1:2309-2554 GCF_000735185.1 Notothenia coriiceps
TCTCGTGCCCTCATTGGTCATGTGCGCGTTCGTGTGTGTCGGAGGAGGGGCTCTGTGAGGAAGTGGCAGATTTTTTCCGGCTGTGTATTTTCAAATTCTAGCGCACTCGAGCTGGTTTCTCCAAAATTACCTACCCCACCTTTAAGTAAAAAGTACCCATAACTAGCAGCTGTTCTAAAGAGTACCTGACCTCCCTTTATATCAATAGAACAATAATGTCATTGTTAGCTAATGAATGTTTCCAT
>NW_011361379.1:12296-15792 GCF_000735185.1 Notothenia coriiceps
GGTAGTTATTGTGTCTCTTTGTGGTGGTTGTTGTTAGTTGTTATTGTGTCTCTTTGTGGTTGTTGTTGTTAGTTGTTATTGTGTCTCTTTGTGGTTGTTGTTAGTTGTTATTGTGTCTCTTTGTGGTTGTTGTTAGTTGTTATTGTGTTCTCTTTGTGGTTGTTGTTAGTTGTTATTGTGTCTCTTTGTGGTTGTTGTTAGTTGTTATTGTGTCTCTTTGTGGTTGTTGTTGTTGTTGTTGTTGTTGTTGTTAGTAGTTATTGTGTCTCTTTGTGTTTGTTGTTGTTGTTAGTAGTTATTGTGTCTCTTTGTGGTTGTTGTTAGTTGTTATTGTGTCTCGTTGTTGTTGTTGTTGTTGTTGTTAGTAGTAGTTATTGTGTCTCTTTGTGGTTGTTGTTGTTGTTAGTTGTTATTGTGTCTCTTTGTGGTCATTGTTAGTTGTTATTGTGTCTCTTTGTGGTTGTTGTTAGTTGTTATTGTGTCTCTTTGTGGTTGTGGTTGTTGTTAGTTGTTATTGTGTCTCTTTGTGGTTGTTGTTAGTTGTTATTGTGTCTCTTTGTGGTTGTTGTTAGTTGTTATTGTGTCTCTTTGTGGTTGTTGTTAGTTGTTATTGTGTCTCTTTGTGGTTGTTGTTGTTGTTGTTGTTGTTGTTAGTAGTAGTTATTGTGTCTCTTTGTGGTTGTTGTTAGTTGTTATTGTGTCTTTTGTTGTTGTTGTTGTTGTTGTTGTTGTTGTTAGTAGTAGTTATTGTGTCTCTTTGTGGTTGTTGTTAGTAATTATTGTGTCTCTTTGTGGTTGTTGTTGTTGTTGTTGTTGTTAGTTGTTATTGTGTCTCTTTGTGGTTGTTGTTGTTGTTATTGTGTCTCTTTGTGGTTGTTGTTAGTTGTTATTGTGTCTCTTTGTGGTTGTTGTTAGTTGTTATTGTGTCTCTTTGTGGTCATTGTTAGTTGTTATTGTGTCTCTTTGTGGTTGTTAGTTGTTATTGTGTCTCTTTGTGGTTGTTGTTAGTTGTTATTGTGTCTCTTTGTGGTTGTTGTTAGTTGTTATTGTGTCTCTTTGTGGTTGTTGTTAGTTGTTTTTGTGTCTCTTTGTGGTTGTTGTTAGTTGTTATTGTGTCTCTTTGTGGTTGTTGTTAGTTGTTATTGTGTCTCTTTGTTGTCGTTGTGTTGTTAGTTGTTATTGTGTCTCTTTGTGGTTGTTGTTAGTTGTTATTGTGTCTCTTTGTGGTTGTTGTTAGTTGTTATTGTGTCTCTTTGTGGTTGTTGTTAGTTGTTATTGTGTCTCTTTGTGGTTGTTGTTAGTTGTTATTGTGTCTCTTTGTGGTTGTTGTTAGTTGTTATTGTGTCTCTTTGTGGTTGTTGTTAGTTGTTATTGTGTCTCTTTGTGGTTGTTGTTGTTGTTATTGTGTCTCTTTGTGGTTGTTGTTAGTTGTTAGTTAGTTAGGCTCCTTTAAAGGCTCTCAAGGTGCATCTCTTGTGGTCGCTGTGTGTCACCTCTTGGTCGTGTCAGTGTTAGCTACTCTCCTCGTGGCCTTTCTAAGTCATTGTCCGTCTCTGCGTGGTCATTCTGTGTTTGTCTGTTGCTGTCATAAGCATCGCAGCTCTCTGTGGTCGTTGTGTGTCTCTAAGCAGCTGATGTGCATCTCTTTGTGGATGACTTGCCTTACTCACATTTAGCCAGTTGAAGTTAAGGCAAGGTGAGTTCATTTATATAGCTCCTTTCAACACAAGGCAATTCAAAGTGCTTTACAAAATGAAAGACATTAAGAGCATAAAGAAACATTTTATAAAATGGCATTTAAAAACAGTAATTTAAAAACAAAACATGAATCACAAAGGTACATGAATAAAAGTTACAGTGCAGTGTGAGATGTGAACAGTTCAATTAAAAGCAGCGGCATTAAGAAAGTCTTCAGCCTGGATTTAAGAGTAGTCCGAGTTGCAGCGGACCTGAAGGTTTCTGGGAGTTTGTTCCAGATGTTTGGAAATATCCCGAACCAAATTCTCACATTCCTCTCCCCGTAATCTTCCCGTGAAATTATAGCTATTTTTATCAAGGATAGTTAGCATTTCACATCATGACACTATAAGCTTTGCACAAGTGGAAAGTTAGGATTTTGCAGATTTGTGTATGACGTCATCAGAGTCTTCCTCCGTCTGCTTTATCATCACTGCACATACAGATATGAGTGTACTCTCTAGTGTGGTTACCATCTACCCCCCCCCCTCTGTCAGTGTCTGCGTCTGCTTGTGTTACACGTCTTCCAAGAAGTTTGAAACAAAGTTCATAGCTGGAGAGGGAGTCTGGTAAAACCATGAGTCTTTTTCTTTTTTTGTAATGCTTTGAAACAAGGTTGCAGTCATTTAGAAAGACAAGACTGGGATTTAATTTCAAGGGGAGCTTCACTCAGAAAATATGCAATGCTTTATGCCCTAAATCTCTTCTTACTTGAGATGTTTACATATTTAATGAGCATTGTTAGAGGGAGCTTGAGATCTGAAACTGTTATTGCTTCTCACTGTCTTTACAAATTCAGATCAATGTTTTTTTCCAGCATCCGCAGTCCCTAACTCCACACATGCACTATCCACATTGATGGGAAGATGAAGGGTTTCTGCAGTCTGACAGCAGACACACACTGACACACTGACCCAGAACCTACCGTCACTGCTGAAATATTCACCGCTTCTCCGAGGAGATTCACTCTGAGGGACATTAAGAGTCTGCAAACTGACGGCAAGGAAGCATGTCCAAAAAACATACCTGACAGATTCACTTTGGAAATAAGTGCAGAAACATTTGATGGGCACTCAGATCAGAGTTTTAAGATATGTGTATATAAACTCATTTTTGTGGAGTTTTTATACTTTATTGATAATTATTTTTGAATACTTTCACCCAAGATATATCTTACAAACCATTGTATGATGTACTTATGTAAACGTCATCATTTACATTTGCTGAGGCCGATGAATGTCTAACTTTGTTGGTATTTGATCACAAATTAAAAGGTAAATTCTCATTCAAAGATTTCCCAAAATGCAGTTTTTTTTAGCAAATATGGATATGTGCAGTCTCTTACCAATGTGTGCATTTCCAGCCTTTTAGATTTTCACAGACATTAACTTGGTTAGGTTGAGGATAGGATTGTGGTTCAGGTTAGCGTACAAAAAAGGCTTGCTTTGAGTGTGGAAGCTATGGTCTGCAAATCTCAGAAAGCTTGAAACTGAAATCTAGGTGGAGAAAAACAAAACTCTTCAGATAGAAAATCAAAGAGATGACAGACAGCTGGAAAACATGCCCACCAACGCTTTAAAACTCCTACAGCAAGCATGTAATGCAAATATATGTTATGCATAAGTTAAAGGAGCCTCAGCCTGTAATAGAGATAACCAATCACACTTAGTGCTGTGTACCTGGACCCACATTCAGGTTCAGGTCCGGACTTATAAGTCCGGACTTGTGTCAAGTTGTGTGAGTAACTAAAGTGAACTTA
>NW_011361379.1:15837-20134 GCF_000735185.1 Notothenia coriiceps
GGTGATGGCCATGAGCGGCGGAGCGTGGCACTGCCCATCCAATCCCAGCAGGCGGAATACCAGAGAGACAATCACAACTGCTATCTGGACTGTCAAAGACCTGAAGCCTCTTTTAATATTTAAAAACTGTGTTTTTTAGACTGTGGGGAGGTTTTTACAGAGACTGCTATTTATTTTTGGTGCTGGCTACAAGAAACTGAATGCAGGGAGTGGGAACTGTTGAAATTTGATTGTGGGGCAGGCAAAAATGTCGATCTACAAAAGCAAGTAAAAAACAAAATAAACAGTACACCGTCAGCACTCACTCAAATGTTTTATTTTTGGTAAAGGGCACGAGTGAGTGTAATTTTAGATTCACTTCCTGATGAGAATATGGAAGAGTTTTACCCGGTGGTGTTCACACAGCTGTGTGCTCCTGTGGTGGGGGAGGAGCTCGCTTTAACTCTGTCTTTGTGTAAGAAAGAAAACACAAAAAAGGGGAATTTTCTCTCAATTTAAATAACAAGTAATTTAATTGTTTTGAAAATCTAAATAAAAGTTTTGTTCAAAATCTAAAAAGAATCTCCCACACACACAAAACACACACGCACATGCCACACGCAACCACACACCACACACCACACACACCACACACACACACACACACACACAGCACTTGCTGCGCTTTCCCAAGCTTTTTCATTTATTTTCTCATGCTTAATAAAATTCATTCCTACTACTTACAATCTGATATTTAAGAATCCTTCAGCCTATTTTCAGCCTGCAGAAACCATTCAACTATTACATTATTCATGCTATTTCAGGACATCAAGGCTATATACGATGTTCAGTGCATGACCCTGTGTCCACTAAGCTAATTTACAGATGGCCCTGAGCCCAATTAGAGATTGCCCTGAAAAATGTGCGCGGACGATAATGACGCACGAAGGGTTTGGGGCCTCCCCCTAGAACATTTAAGAGTTTTTGCCAGGTCTTAGATGCGTCTGGTGCATTTCTCTAGTCACTAGAAATATAAGATGAACCAACCAGAAACATATATGTAACTATTCAAATTTTATCTTCATGTTCATCATGTTACTGTAATTGTTCACTTGTGTTCTGTTATGCTCGCTTGCATGCATGCATACCATGTAGTTTGCTATCAGAATCCTATACTTCAGTCTATTGTGGGTTTCAAGAGCAAGTGACCCTTGTCATCTGATGTGAAGCATCAAAGTAACGAACAGCGATTACACTGCAGTAGTACTGACAGAAGAAACATGGGTATATGCACTATTATGGCTCATGTTCAGAATGTTGTGCAAGTTAGTCTATCTATCACATGGTAGAACGTAATGTGTTTCGCCTCATCCGGTATTTAACCAGAGCAGACGAGCAGCAGTAGAGAGGAGCCTAAACGCAGCCAGTAGCAACAAAATGGCGCTTGTCATGCGTTCCCATTAAAGCTCGTGGTTGCACCAGAATCTAAATCGCCTGAGGTCAAAGACATAAGCTAAAGGAGCCTCAGCCTGTAATAGAGATAACCAATCACACATAGTGCTGTGTACCTGGACCCACATTCAGGTTCAGGTCCGGACTCAAGTCCAGAGGTTCAGGTTCAGGTCCGGACTTATAAGTCCGGACTTGTGTCAAGTTGTGTGAGTAACTAAAGTGAACTTATTGTGAGCTAATTATCAATTGAAAATAAACTCATAATCAACTCAAATTCAAACTCGTCAGGTTTATTGTGCCCCCTTCCAACTTGTGTCTACACCATGTCTTTTCTAGAACTCTACATGTGTTACTAACTACACAACACAACTACATACATAGTGATGTACATACAAGACTCAATATGCAAGAGTACAAGTCTATGTGTTCTTGTTCAAGAACAACAGCATATTGACATTGTCTGGGTGAAGTGTTGCTCTTTCGGCAGACACTATATCACCATACATACAAAGGAGTTAGCTTAGCTACACTACCAAATATGGCAACCAGCATCCCACGCTGTCAGTGTCCACTATGTCTAAGCCAGCTTCCCTTGACGTCACACAGATCTCGCGAGCAGTTGCGATATTTTGCGAGACTTCGTGAGCTCAGTAATGGCCGCCATATCAGAAGCCAAAACAATGTTTTTCGTCTTTTCTCAGCGCAAATTTCTCGATCTATGGAAGGTTTTAGATGGTTTAGAACACAAAGGAGAATATACGTAAGTACCGGTTCCTGACGTTCCGGTTTTAACCGGACTTGAACCGAAACTTTTTACAAGTCCAGTACCGGTTCGGCGTACCGGTACGCAGCACTAATCACACTCATAAGAACTGGATCGTTTTCATATACGTGAGGAAAGGAATTACTGTGTGAGGAACAGAGGCATTCAGAGCTGAGAGCGTAAAACAAAAGGATGATCCTCTTACTCTAATATACCAGCAAAGTTAGAGATGCCCATCAGTCTAGTGAATGTAAACTATGATCGTGAACATACGTATCCTCATACAAAGAATTTGATGATATCTTACAAATAATTATTCATTTTTTGTAAAGTAGATTCTAATTAAAAAATGTCCCCAAAAAGCAGTTTTAAGAAAATATGGATATGTGCAGCCTCGTATGAATGCGTGAATTTCCAGCCTTTTGAAGTTAAGTTTTCGCAGGAATCAACTTGGTTAGGTTTAGGAAAAGACTGGCTTTATTTAAGTGTGGAAGCTACTTCATAAATAAGCAAATGATGGTTTAATACGATACACGGACAATTGATTGTGGGAGAAGGTACGCCTTTATTAGACATGCATTCACCCCAATTTATGCCTACACCGTCCTTGTAGCTCTTTTTACTTCCTTGTTCCCAATTACGTTGAATATAAATGTATTTTTTTGGATATAAACACAAATTAAAGTGTATTACCTACAAACAGTGCATGAGAATAGCCTGATTTGTCTAAATCTGGTAAACATCATAATGTTAGCACAGTCATTGTTAGCATGCTTACGTTAGCAATTAGCTCAAAGCCACGTGCCCAAAAGCATGTAACTGTTAGCGTGACTTCAGTGTTGTATTTCCTGGAAGGACTCTCCTGATCTGGCCTCAGTTCCTTCTTTAATCTAATCAAACAAAAGGATGAAAGTTACGTTTTCACAGGAATCCACTTGTTGAGGTTGAGGAAAAGATTGTGGTTACCATAAAATAAAAGTGGCCAAAAATAAGCTGGTTTCATACGGGGAACGAACAATTGATTGTGGATTAAGGTACGCCTTTTTTAGACCCTACACCGTCTTTCTAGTTCTTTGTACTTGTACCCAATTATGTTGAATTTAAATGTATTTGTGTTTGGGATATATACACACATTAGAGTGAATTATCTTTAATAGGTTGCAAACAGTGGATGAGAATAGCCAGAAACATAAACCTAAATCTGCTAAATATCTGACTTTAGCATTTAGCTTACAGTTTTTCTCAATTGCTAACACACTGAAATGCTACATAAAGCACAATTATTTTAACTAACACTCAAAGAGCAAAACATCGGCTCAAATCTCCAAAACTCTAAACACGTTTTCAGCTTTTCACACAATTTGTAAATCAACATGGCACTTTTTGCAAACCCCTGCACACGTTTCTCCACGTAAAACACAGGAATCTGACATGAAGTCATGTGTTAGCTGGTTTAAAACACTGATTTTCAAAATGCCTCACACATGGACCAATGATCAAGAAACACGTTCCACCTGACCAAACACCTGGTGGCATAATTGTTGGCTCATCAATCAGGATGTTAGCACTATAAGAAGACCACAGGTGACTACTTTCTTACAGCAACAATGGAAGCCAACATGGAAGCAAGAGCAAGAGGAAGAGGAAGAGGTGGGTGAGAGTGAGAGGAGGAAGAATGAGAGGTAGAGGTAGAGCTGGACGGAGAGGACGTGGACAAAGAAAAATACTCTCTAATGAAATGAAATGTTATCAACCATGTTGTGACGATGAGAGAGGCTGGACACCGGGTTCAGCCTAATCTAAGCCGATTGACTGTTGCCTCTGTAATCCGGATACTTAGACTTGAAAACAGGTTAGTCACCAGTTTCAGTGCTCTGCATAACTCATGATATATCAGTGCTTATATTTGTTGAGTGAAACGTATTTACTGCATTACTGTAATTGAATTGTTAGCATGTAGCATACTATAACTGTACACACATCCTGCACAATGTACTGTGGTAGACTTACTTTTATGTAACACAGAACTGACCAACCACTATATCTTTGTTGTTTATCTGAAGGACTGAGAAACAAAGAGGTGCAGGTGGAAGGCTAAGGATT
>NW_011361380.1:0-7175 GCF_000735185.1 Notothenia coriiceps
ATCAAGCCATTTACAACGGCATATCAACGGAGGCTCCACAACCTTTCTCCGCCAGATCGTCAAGTATCAGCCGTATCTCGCGTCTCTCCTCCGGTACACAGCACCGTAGTGTGGAGTTGCATTAGGTAACGCGAGATACGGCTGATACTTGCGCATTAGTTTCTGTTATGGATCAGTATCAACAGTCCTGCCAGTAACGTGACTATATTATCAATGCTGCTTTAGTTATAGCCTGATATATGATAGCTAACTTTACAATGTTGTGATGTGATGTTAGCTAACATTCTGTAGCTAACGCCGGTCACTCACCAAGATAGCTGCCCAGTTCTCCACTGGTTCTCCTCACACCACAGCTCAATTTCTCTCCGATGGCCGTTATTTCTTCTAATCCTTGGCTGCTCCTGGTCTCTTGGACGCCTAGCAGGCTCATAATTATAAGGTTGTGGTCCGTCATATGCATTCGAATATTCATGTTCAACTTCTTCCGTGTCTTCTGTGTCGAAACTAGCATTGGGATCCATGTTTATTAATACGTTACACCGGCCGCTCTCCCCCTTGTGTCCCCCGTGTTACGTCACACGCGGGAGGTCACGTGCCGAGGCTTTTTTATGCGGAAATTAATATTTCTTACAAAAACGACGCCAGATGTCACTGTGGTGTATATTTCTGTATATTTTTTTGAAAATCTAGTGTATTCATCATTTTCCTACACATTTATTCACAGGTTTCTTTAACCTGGAAGTTGCTCTTTAAGTGCTTTGACAAAACATCCATTAAAAAAAGTCATCTGTGGAAGCCGTAGTACTGTAAAAAGCACGACCAATCATCTGAGCCGGCCCGTCTAAAATAACTGGATGGCCTACCTGCCTGTCAGCCTTCCATCTGTGCACAAACTTATCTCGTGCCCTCATTGGTCATGTGCACGTTTGTGTGTGTTGGAGGAGGGGCTCTGTAAGGAAGTGGAAGATTTTTTCCTCGAGCTGGTTTCTCCAAAATTACCTACCCCACCTTTAACCTGATGTAATTTTGCATTAATCATAATGTGATGCACCCGGCATAAGAACAAATATGACAGGGAAAAAAAGAGACAAACAAAGGACCAAGGGTTATAAGCTGCAAAAAAATAAATGTCTATGAATTAGAAAATAAAAAAGGGGAGAGCATATTCATTAAATGGAGCAAAAAAATCCTAAAAACATTTTGTATTCTCTTCATTATTCATTCAAGGTGGCTTATATTCACATGCTCAACATATGTATTATATTTTGGCCAGTCAAATTGCATATTTAATATATCACTATGTCTTTAACTGTATCAATAGTAACCCGTAGAAAGAAAAGAAAAATACATATTTATATATACTTCTCATCTTCGGTAGCCTGCCTTCATTTTGAATTTATTCCTACGTGCTTATCTGAGTACAATTTCAATATGTGTCACCTGGGAACCCGTGAAAGTGGTTCCCAGTAACCTTTCTTTTTAGATCTTAATTCAAATACTCATTCCTTTCTGTGTGATGCCTCAGTGTGCTCGAGCTCCTGGTCCACACACTGGAGATGTGTTTGTTTTCAGCCCCTCCGGTGCCAGACGGGCGGGGTTTGTCACACTGGATGCCGGTATCTGAAGTCACTGAAGTGACAATCAGCCTCACTTGATTTTGGTGCTGCTGCTCTGATGTTGTGAAGCCCCTCCCCTCTGGTACCGCAGGGAAAATAAATCAAACATCTCTTATTCGTCTGATTTCAGCTCTGCTTCAGAGGTGAGAGGAAATGTGAGAATAGGACTTGGTTTTGTATAGATATGATGAAATGAAAGGCAGTTTTTCATATGTATGGTTGCGTCTGTATGCGTGCGCTGGACCTGATCACCACGGTAACCTCGCCTCAACCTCAGATAACGACTCTTTTCACAAAACTCCTTTCAGCTCCGCATTTCAGTTCAGTATTCAAAAATGCTTTTTTTTTTCTTTTGGATGTTTGAGGCGTACATCTCTGCAACACAAAAAATAAAACATGTGTTTATTACATTCTTTATTATTTTTGAACTGGCCAACACATCTGCCCTCTCCACTCGCCTGCTTACACACACACACTGTAGTACTGCAGAGAACAAGAAAGTCCTACATCATCAGTATCAAAGGTCACATTACAGATTAAATACAACACATGTGGAGTAAATCTGGCTACTTTTAGGGGCTAAAGGTGTTTCTGGAAGGCTAACTGAGAAATGTTATCCAATAAAAAAATGTATTATAGCTAAATAGTGCATTTATTTTACGCACATGTGCCAGAAATGTATGATATTTAACATCTAGTGGGAGAGTGAGGAAAAGGTTGAAGTTCAACACAGAATAACTATCGAGAAGAAATAATGCAAACTAGGCAAACAATATCTTTTTTTTTATTTATTTCATTTATGTATTGCCTGTTCCTCACAACCCTCCAAATATTTTGCACACTTGTATACAAGCTACCTCACATCCACTTCCATAACAACACATATTTTATTTTATTATTCCAAATACTTTGCAATAGTATAATGCACCTAGTGTTTTGGTATATGCAGATTTCATGTAAATCATTTTCTATATCTTAAAGTTTCAATTGTTTTAATTGTATTGTTGGTTTGTTTTTTTCTTACTTTTTATCTTCTTTAAAGAGCAACTTGCAGGTTTACTACATTTATGCTTAACCTTGCCTGAAAATTACAATTAAAAAAGTTAATGCAGGATCTGCTATTTTTTACGAGACATAAGGGCAGGAACCGTTTTGCTCCTGTTTTTTTTTAACGTCAAACGCGTCATATTACGTCACATGGGGGAGTTCACTTTCTCGGACTCGTTCTCTGCCCAATCCGCGGTAGTAGTTTGTAGTTGGTTTGAGCGGTTGTTTTTTAGTGAGCTGGTATTTTTTCGGTAATTTTACATTGCATTTCACCATTTTTAATCATGGTGAGCTTGTGTGTGTGCAGGTTGCACAAACTACAGCCTGTCAGGACATCGAGTCCACAGTTTCCCTAACAGGAAAAGGACCGGAGCTAGCTTTCGTTCCTGGGTGTGTTGTGTGAGGTGCATCCACCTCCCTGCAGCACATACTCTCCACAGCTGAGGCCTATCAAAACGTTTATCAGGAAACCGTATTACATCTCTCTCGTCCCCACCCTTCGCTGCTCTCTCTCTCTCCCCCTTTCATTCCTCTCTCTCTCTCCCCCTTTGCTCCTCTCTCTCTCCCCCTTTGCTCCTCTCTCTCTCCCCTCCGGTACACAGCACTGTAAGACGTAGTGTGGAGTTGCATTAGGTAACGCGAGATACGGCTGATACTTGCGCATTAGTTTCTGTTATGGATCAGTATCAACAGTCCTGCCGGTAACCTTACTATATTATCAATACTACTTTAGTTATAGCCTGATGTACGCACTGTAAACAAATTATGAGAAATCCACAGTTATTTACAGTGTTTGTGCACAGTAAATTACTGTATACTATTTTAGAGTATAATACCGTGTTTCCAACAAAAAATTACAGTACCTCTGGAGTTACTTTAAAAATATCAATAGTATTGTCCCAACTGTAGAAGATCACAGTAATCAACAATGTACTGTAGATAATCACAGTAATCAACAATGTACTGTAGATAATCACAGTAACCAACAATGTACTGTAGATGATCACAGTAATCAACAATGTACTGTAGATAATCACAGTAATCAACAATGTACTGTAGATAATCACAGTAACCAACAATGTACTGTAGATGATCACAGTAACCATCAATGTACTGTAGAAGATCACAGTAACCAACAATGTACTGTAGATATTCTCATATCCACTATCCCTTAACCCCGTGACGTTTCACACAGAGGTCAAGGAATAGACGATAGGGATAGACGTTAGGAGCTGAATTTTGGACTATTCGACCGCAACCCAGGTCTTTTGGACGCCTAGCAGGCTCATAATTATAAGGTTGTGGTCCGTCATATGCATATACGAATATACATTTTCAACCTCTTCTGTGTCAAAACTAACATTGTGAACCATGTTTATTAATACGTTAGACCGTCCGCTCTCCCTCGTGACGTCACACACGGGTGGTCTCTTTTTATGCGGAAGTAAAAATGTCTTACAAAAACGACACCAGATGTCACTGTAGTGTATATTTATGTATATTTTTGGGAAAATCTAGTGTATTCATCATTTTCCTACACATTTATTCACTGGGGGCTCTAACCTGCAAGTTGCTCTTTAACTGTGTTTATGTATGCACCATGTCCACCAAGACAAATTCCTCATTTATGCAAACCTACTTGGCAATAAACCTGTTTCTGATTCTGATTCTGAAGAAGCCAAGAGACACAGGTCTTCTTATGGAGAGGTACCGGGGACTAGTTAAGGGTTCAGTGTCTTCCTCAAGAATTCAATGGCAGAGTCCAGCAGGTGAATTGGCACCTCTCCAGCTACCAGAACACACTCCGTTCTTTTTGTTCCGATCGGGACTTGAACCACCGACCCTTTGGTTCCCAAACCAGTCCTCCAGACTGAGCTACTGCTACATTTATAAACAAGATCTGCGTCTCCAATCATAAATATATTATCAGGTGATATTCTGCCCTCATAACTGGGAGTTAAGACAAACGTCCTTATGAAAAAAATATATTCAAACATTAAGAAAAACATAACAAACCAATAATAACATGTACACCGCCCTGATATCATTTTGCATTAATCACACCGATCCTTTGGCAGAAGACCAAGGTTAATTTTAGATAAAAGAGACAAACCAATCTTTTGAGAATATTAGGAATTTAAATGAACTACTGAAAAAAAATATGGATGAATTATTGAAAATGTAAGCATCTGGGTTTCAAAATTAAGCTTGTGTTTCTTACTTACTATTCATAGATTTTGTCTTTCTTCTTCCCAAATTGGGCCGATTTTCTGCCAAGTCATGCAATTTTCTTTTTCTCTTATTACTTTCTGTTCATAATAGAATTTCACATAGTTAACGCTGTCTTTTTCTGTCATTGTTAACAGTGAATATGGTCGCTGAATACACCTCCCAATGTTGATAATCTACAGGATGTGAGCAGCAAATGTTAAAATATTAATATTAAGAATTTGATCCATCATGTCATGATACATGTTGGTCTTATCATTTAAAAAAAGAGCTGTTCAAATGTTAATACTGAGAAGTTGCTTTACGTTATGTTGTCCCTCTACTGGGACATGTCTCCATGCTTTAATGTTCAAAAAGCTCTTTATTTTTCTCATACTGCCTGTGCTGCAGCACCTCTTTTCACCCTCTGTCTGAAACCAGAGCCCAGTCTGCTCTGATTGGTTAGCTGGCCGGCTCTGTTGTGATATGTCAACCCCGTAGAGTTGTCCCGCCCCTTAGCTAATCACGTATAAAATCCATAAAATGTGGAATATGAACAAGTCCATGTAAGAGTGAATAAGAGTGGAATATATATTTGTATTAGCCATGTAAACAGCTTATTAGAAATAGACTTGTCTTTTGCGGAACAACAATAGAAAACTGAATATTTTGTGCATGTAAATGTAGTCTGCCCAGCTTTAGGCATTGTTTGTTTCTAGGTCTACACATTATGTGGGGTCAGAGGTCACAGCAGCAAGATGATGCTAATAAAGAGTGAAGGCATCTCCCAGATTACATTAAGGAGCTGTAACGATTGATGGAGCCAGAACACATTCCTGCTGCGCAAAGTGATGCATTGTGTGTGTGTGTGTGTGTGTGTGTGTGTGTGTGTGTGTGTGTGTGTGTGTGTGTGTGTGTGTGTGTGTGTGTGTGTGTGTGTGTGTGTGTGTGTGTGTGTGCGTGCGTGCGTGCGTGCGTGCGTGCGTGCGTGCGTGTGCGTGCGTGTGCGCTATCCATTCTCCTGTCTCACTAATCACGGCAGCTCGGGGCTTCATTTAATCAGCAGAGCGTGCCGCAGCGTCCCATAATAACCTATCAACAGTTGTAGCTTATAGATGAGAGCTTAATTGCCGAAATGCTGCAGTGCACCCCCAACCCACCCATCATCATCATTATATTGTAAAGCCCAGTGGCAGCAGACATTAAAAGTTACCTTTGTGCCAATACAAAGGTCATAAAATAGAAATAATCGATTTTCAAATGGTAGAAAGATGTATATGAAATAGGGATGTTAAGATTCACCGATTTGCATCGGTGCACCGGCATAAACGTTCAAGATGCGAGTGCACCGGTTGAAACAGTGCACATCGGCTACAGTTTCGGTTGAACCGGGTTGAACTCGCGATGCATCGATTGCGTAGCGTCTTTGCATCTGTAAAAAAACGATTCATTCATATAAAATCCCCTTATCTTGTCAACGCTCAGCAGAGACGATCTCTGATCATTGCTTCGCACTACGGAGGCCGAGAGTCTCAGTTATCAACACAGACGGAAGTCGAGGAGAAAGAGAAACACAGCGCACCGAAAAATACCTACAAATCAAACGTTTGGCAACACTTCGGATTTTTCAAGAAAGACGGTCAACTTGAAAAATCGCTCGCAAATTGTAAACGATGCCGTGCCGCTTTAAAGTACACAAGTAGTACGAGGAACTTAGCGACGCACATAAAGAGGCGACGTGGGGTCTGCGGCTGAAAAGAGAACCCTGAAAGTTAGACATATGAGTTAAATCACTCAGTGAGGTGTTCTGTCAGAGAGAGGTGTTTAGCTTACAGCAGCCTGTGACGGCCAATAATAATTTAAATGTCTTCCTTACTGTAAGCAGTTATGAAACACCTGTTTGTGAAAGGTTATTTGTTTTCTTTATTGTTCATATAGAACCCACTGCTTTCTGCTCACTGGTGAGCTAGCCAATGAATGAGTGTTAAGCACATCAGGCTGGCAGCTGTATGGGCATTGCTCTATGGTAGTTGTTATTTGCACATTGTTAATCATGAGCAATGCATCCTTAAATTGTTTAACTGTGAGGTGTTATAACATTGTACTGTACTCTGGAAAACCACAAATAAGGAATATACGTCGTTTAGTATTTGTAATTGGTTTTTGTTGTATTGTTTTTTCACCGATGTGTATAAACCAAGAGAGAATGATCATGACGCGTAGAGGTAGTACGACAAAGAAAAGATGGAATTTTTGGTTGTGAACCTGTAAAGCGTTTGTCCGGAAAAGTGTTTCACATCATCA
>NW_011361380.1:7220-22918 GCF_000735185.1 Notothenia coriiceps
AGCTGACCACTGCTCTAGTACTCAAGAACTACCCGGCTCACACTACAGATGGGTTAATGCGCAGAGACACATGGATTGTCATGGTGTGCTGTGTGGCTCTGCATGTTGTGACCATTAACAGGGTTTGCCATCCCTGCCCCAATTTTTTTCAACACGGTACAAGACAGACTCATAACCGAACAGTCATGCTTTCTTTAGCATCTCTATTTGAACAGCAAGTGGCTAGGCAAGAAAGTCGACCTCGGCACCCAACAATAAACTGCTACAATAGCTACAACTCAGTAACAGAATGTGGGCGACACGTTCTTTCCCATCCGCGCGACTCTGAATCGACGTCACTTCTCCTACAGCAGCGCACTCCCCTGAACCTGTTTCCCTGCCAACCCTGCACTGACATCCCTGTGCTCCTCCGAGTCTGGGGGTCCGGGATGTGGAGGACAGCGCGAGGAACAGGGAGGCTGCTTCACTTTCATAAGAATGGCGGTCAATATTAAACACGGAGCTAAAACGCTTAATAACCTTCATTACATGTGAGAGAAGAACATAAAAGTTTGACAAGATGAGGCTGTTAAACGGCAGCGGAGCCGCTGTGTGTAGAAGAGAGAGAGAGACGCGAGCTGCACCGTGCAGGCGATCAGCTGATACGAGGCATAGCGAGGAGAGCGCCTGCGGTCCGGGGCACGGCTCCGCCTCCTGTCTCACAATCTTATCAATGCCGGGCCGGACATTATTATTGTCCTCCTCAGAACCGAGTTTTGCTTCCAACCCTGACCACTGTGCTACACTTCCCCACCTCCGCCGCACCGCCCCGTCTAATGACACGAAAGCTGGCGAGATGCATTTCTTACGGAAGTCGAAAGAAACCGAACTAACATTTATAGAACGAACAGTTGTGGACATGTACCAATTTGCGAATGAGTCTGCTTTTGTAACGAATGTGGGGAGGGTATATGTCAATAAATCAGGGCGAAAAACGTCACTTGTACACGGACAAGTCATTGAAAGATCTACTTTCGATATTGTAATAAACTCCGGACGGGGGGATGTCCCGCCGACCCCCACAACACCGCACCGGCCACCGTGCCGAGTGTTACTTTTTTCGCAGACTGCACGGTGCGAACGTAGATGCTGATGTGCTGGTTGGCGTTGATTGACGTCCTTCTATCATCTACATTAACTTCTCTTTCTCCTGAAAGAACCCCGCCCAAAAAAAATAGGAGGCAGCATCGTGGCTTGTGGTTGAACTTGAAACTGCGGTACTTACTGAGCATTGTGTACGGAGTATGTTACCCGAACTGCATAACTCCTGCTGTACGCGTTACACCCCGCAAGCTGCCTGGAAAATCACCTTAACCCTGACAAAGGCAACAATGCATAACGAACTCTCTCTTTTTCTCTTCCTTATTCTTCTTCTCTTTCCTCCCTCTCTTTTCTTTCTTTCTTTCTTCACGTTCTTTTACTTTTTCCTCTCTTTTTTCTTCGTTTTCTCTTGCTTTTTCTCTTCTGTTCTTCTTCTTGTCTTCTTCTTCTTCCTTTATTTCTTCTCATCTTTTTCCTCTTCTGCTTTTCTTGCTGTTGTTAGCGTGGAGGACGCAGGAAAGGAGGCAAGCCTGCCTGTGCACTGAATCTGCTAGCCGTCTATGACCGGCTTAGGGTGCCAGTACTGGCTACTGAGCCGGGAGGAGAAGAGCTTCGATGGGATGTAGCTTAAGCCCTGCTGCCTGCAAGAGGGGCTTGCGCCAGAATGGGTGAAGCTTGCGAGACATGAGGCGCCGTCGTGAAGCGGAAGCGCCGCATTAGAGCGGCCTGATGCAGTATGCTCTTCATCCGGACTGAAGGCGTTGCGTCAATTGTTTGCTGACAGTCTTCCATTAAGCCCGGAGGGAACTTCTGTGGACCGATGTCCTTGTCTTGTCCTTCCCCGCGTCCGGGTTTGCGGGTGGCCGCTAAACCGCTAGCCCAACTGGGGAAACGCCGCTGTAGCTTAATCCCGCAAGACTCGCGGGACGCTGATGAATATACTACTGGGCGCTGGACGAAGGCCCTGCTGCTGCTCTGCGCGTTGCACTGGAAGGACGGATGATGGGCGACGAGGAATTCTGCTCTGCTGTGCGAAGAGCCGCGGGGCGCTCAGACGAGAACTGAGGCGAGGTGTTGAGGAGTTGACGCTTCCTCTGGAAGTGCGATGGAATCGGATCCGGATCCTTTCGAAAAGGTAGGATCTCTGAAGAGTCCTGAATATAGACATGTTTGTTTTTTTGTTTTTCGTATCCCAGTGTTTTTTAGGCGTAGAGGAGTGTAAAGGCTACCACTACTGCGGCGTTGACACTGGACAACAGCTGATGGAAAAGCGGGAGACGCATATATAAGGATTAACAGGTGGATGCATTAGCTGTGAATTGAGGGAAGTGATAGGTTAGCTGAGGAGTACGTCGCTCACTATCATTTAGAACTGACAGGGAGCGAGTATCAACCCCGCATGACTGCGCATACAAAGTGATAGGTCTCTCCTGCCTGACTTGCGCTGACCATATATCACCAGTTTAGAAGATTAATTCAAGTGCAATTGGACAAAAAAACATCTACTATTCCTCTTTGTAGTGAAGAGTTCCTCTCCCAGACAGTGTACGCCTGCTGTGGGACAGATTACCTGAGTGTTTCTCAGTTCACAGATTATGAAGTGACTGTTATACAGCCATGGTGCCGCCCGATCTGATTGAATGGCTCAGAGTCAGTCTAAGTCAACACATATGACATCAGGCATCTTGGTGCTTGTCTAAATGCAAAATTTGTAGTATACATATTTATAATGATTTTTATCTGTAGTTGCTTCTCACAGTAGGAGCACTTTGTGAAGGCACACAAACTCAACATCATATGCACCACAACCATGTAGTGCCACCCAGGGCTGCGTGAGTTCAGCTGTGCTCTTTACTCTCTACACTGATGATTGTCGTATCAACACACCAAATCAAGTCATCATTAAGTACTCTGATGATACTGCAATAATATCTCTGCTCAGTAACACAGACGACCCTGAGCTGCACCAACAGGCTGTAAATCAGGTGGTCGAGTGGACTGATAGCAATGCTCTTGAGATCAACACCAAGAAAACTGAGGAAATCATTTTTGGCTCACCATCTGTCTCCCATAAAGTCCCCATTGTCATCCATACAGATGAAATCAAGCAGGGAGTTTCAAAACAAATACTTGGGTGTAATGATTGACGATCTGCTGTCATGGAAGATCACATTGAATATCTGTGCAAAAGGACAAAACAAAGAATTGATTTTCTCCGCCGTCTTAGGTCTTTTGGGGCGAGCAGAGAAATTCTTCTGTTGTTCTTTACATCTGTGATCATGTCTATTCTGCAGTACTGCAATACTACCTGGTACAAATGTTTGTCAGCCGCTTTAAAATCAAAACTGCTCCACCTGTTAAAAATCTGCTCAAAGATTGTTGGTCAACCCTGTCAGAGACTCTATGACTCAGCCTATCATAACAACCTAGTGAGGCTGTCCAACAACATCATCTCTGACCCAAACCATGTTCTGAACAGTGAATATGAACTGCTACTATCTAATCGGAGATACAGGATCCCACGTTTCAATAAAGTCAGACTGAAGCACTCCTTTGTGCATCAGTCAATCCTCACAGTAAACACAGAGCTAAATCCCAGATCAAATGCACGCTGAAGGCTCTTTGAGCAGCTTTTCTCTCACTGATTGTGCTGTTATGTTAAATGTTTGTTGTTTGTGTTTCATGTATTGTGTCTGGATACTTTGTCTGTTGATGTTGGACATGGAGCTGCTGTGACGCAAGTCAAATTTCAGACTTGATCTGACCAATAAAGTATTATCGTATCGTATCGTATCGTATAAAGGTGATGCGACATCCAATCATTTATTTTTTAAATCCCTAAAGAATTTTGAAAAGTTTAGATCTTTTCTTCAAACATATTATTTCATTTAGTAGTTGAAAACGTCCATCTTCCTGTACAATCTGCTCTCTGTGTACAGTATGTGAAGGTAATGAAACGCACCTTCTGGCGGCCATATTGCACCATCAGCTGTTGTGTAGTCTGAAAGAACAGCTGTTAACAGCTCACTCTGCTGAACAGAAACGTTTTTTCTCTTTCAACTGAAGCTGATGAAGTGATCACTGTTGAGTTGTAAAACATTAACAGTGAGTTAAAATGTTTTAGGAAGCTTAAAGAAAAACAAACAGCTTTCTTGTCTGTAGAAGGGATTACATTTTGAATGTAACCCCTTCGAAAGCCGTTCGAAAGCGCTGGAGACGCTGTAGTACATATGCCAGGCCTGTAGATGGTGCTGTTCTCACAGAATCAGCCCATGAAAAGACAATGTTAAATTGAGCGAAATGAGGAATGGCTAAAATGCATGATCTGTTTGGTATTTTGAAAAATAAAAAGTATAAATATGCCTTATATAGGTATGGTCCTACACTATATTATTCAAATATAGCATGATAGGTCCACTTTAAGTTAAAGTTCATCCTTCAGTCATGACGATTTTTGCTTACATTAACTTACGTAAGTGGTCTCCCTATTTTGGTAGAAAGTGCTGATTTGAAGTGACCAAGAGAGTGAAGTAGAAGACACAAAAATGTAAATGTCAACGAGAAAGTATACTAACTTACTATACTAACTTACTAACTATATGTGTCGGTAAAGACCAGATACACCAAACAGACGTCAAAGAACTAGCGGCAACAAAGTTAGAGGGTTCACCCCTTAAAACTCTCCATGTTGCGTGCATCTTGGCCAAACAGTTGCACTTCAACGCAACGCAAAGGCTACAGCCACTGGTTGGCTGTCACTTACTTTCTTAGCCTGTGTGTAAAAAATAACGCTCCATACCATCAGACAGAAGTGATCTGTCATCTGTATTCAAAAAGTGGGCTGGTAGATCTAAGACTATAGATAGTCAACATGTTGAGGAAGATATTTAGCGATTTGTGAATGTCAGTTTCCCAATGGCACCTTGTATGGCAGCCTCTGCCTCTGTATGAATATATGTTAATGAGTGAATGTAGACTTGATCCAGCCCAAACAATCCACAACAAAACTATAACGAAGACCAAAGTGGAGAGCAACATTGTCGGAATCCTTTTCACACTGATTTGATCAAACTGTTCAACTCCATCATCTTAACAACAATAACATTTTAGATAAAACACCACAGTACTGAAATAGCTTTATTAAAGGTAGTAAATGACCGAAGAATTATAACCGATTCAAACAATGTAGCTGTCCTCTTTTGGTTAGATTTGAGTGCAGCATTTGACACAATCGATGACAGTATTTGAATGAACCATCTTGAAAAATGGGTTGGTCTCTCGGGGACAGTCCTTGGATGGTCTCACTCTTATCTGTCTGAAATAAACCTTTGTGTAAGTTTGGGAGACCCTTGTGTCACCAACCTCTGGTATTGAATATGGAGTTCCTCAAGGAAGCATTATGTGCCCTATTCTCTTCTCATTATACATGCTGCCTCTGGGCAACTTGACAAAACATGATAATGTTGAATATCACTGTTACACCGATGATACACACAATTGTACATTTCCATTTCCCCTTAAAACCCCAGTTCTGCAAAAAAGCTGTTTACCTGTCTGAATGATGTAAACAATTTAATGAATGACAACTTTTTTAAAGAAATTAGCAAAAAACTGAACTTCTATTAGTAGGTCAGAATGAGAGAGAGTAGAGTCTGTGTTTTCCAGCACGTCCAAATATATCAAATGACCAGGGTCGTAACACAAAACACAGGTTACAAATCTAGGGGTAATTTTAGACTGTGATCTTTATGTTTTAAGCCATTTTAACAAGGTTGCAAAACTTAGTTTTTCCACTTAAGGACAATTTTGAACTCCAAATGCTGCTGAAATGGTTTGACATGATTTTATTACTAGTCGCTTAGACTACTAAAATTATCTTTTTACTGCTCTCTAAAAATGTTAAAGAAATTGCAATTAAATCAGCCAGGATTTGAACAAACACTATGATTTAAAAGTGCTTCAAATGATTTACAAGGCTTTACATTACCTGGCCCGGTGGCCCCTACATATCAGTGACTGCTTTTCATTTCATGACCCTCAGATTCTCCAATGTCTTTCTTTTAGAAGTACCTAGTATTTTACATTGGATCCGAATAGAAAACTCTGTTGGGAGTTTTTAAAAGTAAATTGAATACCTATCTTTTTTATTTGACTTTTAACTTGGGGTCATTTTAGTGGTGTCACTATTTATGTTTTAATGTTTTAGTGTTCTGTATGGTTTGTTTAAAGCTTGTTTTTAATTATAATCCTCAAGTTAATTATGTTACTCACACTTTATTTTGTATCTTGTGTTTGTAAAGCACTTTGGGCTGCAACTTGCGTGAAAGGTACTATATAAATAAAGTGTATTATTATTTATATTATTATTGACAGCCAATCAAAATGCATCCCAAGTGTATGTCGATAAATAGTAAAAGGCCATTTTCGATCAGCAATAAAGTGATACTTCAGAATCAGCAGCATCCCCTGGTGCTATGTTTAGTTTCTGGCTTACTTTCAAAGGTTTTCTACTTCCTATTATTCCTACACTGACCATCATTTCTTCCTCTGCGCAGAGTTCAGAAGTAGCAGGTCTTCAATCTCTATTTTGGAGCCCCGACACAGCTGGAGCCTGCTGCGTGTGCTCAGCCCTGCTGTTTACACAAGGTTTCTCTTCAGCTGCGTGTATGCTAACATCGTTATATTTATATTTATTGTTATAGTTATTGTTGTTGGTTTTTGACGGCCCTTAAAGCGCCGTGAAGCCGAGGGGAGCTGCAGCCGTGCGGCGGTGAAACACCACGAACAAAGTGGCGATTAAAGACGCGTTAAGTACTCAGTAGGTCTCCGAAACCTGACTGTTAAAGAAGAATTGCAATTCAATTAAAAATAGAAACACTTCAAAATATAATATACTGCTATATGTGTATGTAGGGGAAATTAGGAACATGTTTTTTCTGCAGTTGATGTAGCTAAGGCTCACTTTTTGAAATAACAAAAGGAATCCATCTGTGTGTGTGTTACCAGCCATTGTCCTGTGTCTGTAATCACAGCGACTGCCTCGTTTAATCACTCCCACACAAAACACAACTTTAAAACACTTTCCCTCGTACATGGATTATGCGTTAATTTTTGTGTAATTAATTAATCTTAATTAACGCGTTAAAGTCCCGGCCCTAGTTATTTCACATCATGTCCCAGTTCCCAGCAGCACCAGGCCACCAGATCTCCGGCTCCTGGCACAACAATTGCTTTTTAATCCCCTCACTTTAGTTTTTTTTGTACATTTCCTAATTTCTTTATGGTGGGAAAGGTCTGAGTTTTTATTAAACTGACATTTCCCCCTCCCTTCTGCTTTCTTGTGTCCACTTCAGGTGCGAGTAGGATTTGCCGCCATCACCGCCGCTTCAGCTGGAATCATAAGAAAACGAGGTGGACTGAAAATGAAGCAACGAAAATAAGTTGTTTTTTAAAATCATAAGATCTTTTTCTTTTTACAATTTGTATCTCTTGATTGTCGCATCTCAGATCACGCACAACATCCTCCTCACAGTTACCCTTCACAGACCTGATGCTACAAAAGCCTGAGTAAGAAGGGGGCTTTGCTTTGGGCACCTTTTATCTTAGCGATGGGCACACATGCTCCCTAATTGAAATCATAAGAGTGCAAGGAGACATTCCGGGTTACGATCTGTGAAGGTAACTGAAACAGCCAACCTCTACTGCGAAATTCAAATCCCTTTCTATTCATTTCTCACAGGATGTTGAGTTTTTCAGTAATATTACAGGAGCGAATCTTCTTCTAGTATATGCAGAAACAAGGTGCAACACTCAACATCAGAAAGACCATTGACATGTGAATAACTGATATCCAACCACAGGTGGGATTTTTGTTTTACAAACCCTAAATCCTCTTTAAGATCTGGATTAGTTGTGTCTTTACTAATCAATAAGGCTTATGTGTACAAGTCCCACCAGCCAATCACAGTAGCAGTTTATGAAGAAGGCTGCAAACTGAAGGTCAAATGAAACAAGACAAATAGTTTGTACTGCCCCTTTAATTTGAATTGTCCCTTTGAGTTTATGATCCTGAATATTTCCACTTGGTGCCAGTTTCATGAAAAAACTAGTATTAACGCTGACTCATCCTCACAATGAATTATCATTGCACTCATGACATAATGAGACTCGTTATGAAAAGTTAAGGAGATCCAAGTTGCAAGAGAATCAGAGATTTGGGTTGTTTTTTATTCCACCAAATGTTCATCCTTGTAAAACATGAAAAAAAAAAAAAAGACAATCAGGAAATGATGCATGGTAATAGAAGCTTTCATTCACTTTCAAGAAAACAACTCTTTGCAGAGCGTTCAGGACTATCACATGATCTTCATCAGCAGATTCTCTTCAAAGTACAAGAACAACATTTCAAGAGGAACCTTTAATGTCTGAACACTTTAGGACAGGTTTAAAAAGAGAATGTGGTCTTTGCTGACCTGAGTGATGCTGGTGACCTTTTTAAACCTTCTCTTTAGAAAAAAAGCCTTCGTTAGAAAAAAATGGAACATGTTCCCTTAAAAAGGAAGATTAGTTATTGATTAAGAAGATTGTCTGCTTAACATCCCATCCTTCCCTTTACAAATCCAACATTCCCTTTAAGTGTGGGGTTTAAATAACATTCAAAGACATGTATATTTTAAAAGTCTAGTTTGGCTTTATTAACATCTCAATGATCGGAGTTTCTGAACATTCTGAACATTGCCTTTAAGAGGAAACCAGTTTAATGATCAGCACTTTCATGTAAGGTCCTGAAAGAAACCCAGAACTTCTCCTCTAAGTCGCTCTGAGGGAGGAGTGGGGCCATTAGCAGGTTGTAAACTCTTGGACTGGACAGATGTTTGGGCCGAGGTGATGTTGTACGTGACCTGTGTTGCCGTGGAGACGCGAGGAGGAGGGTGAACCGGAGCACTGAATGTGTGCCTGCAGCACCGACTGACAGACAGGGCGGATTAAAAAAACAGACAAACGAAAACGCCGAGTGCCAAAGCTGGGATCTGCTGCATTCTCACTACACTTTTGAAAAAAAGGGTTCTTCTTCTTGTATATAGGATATATATATATGTTTGTTTGTTTCGTTTGTTTCCTGTATTGCTACAGATTTGTAAAGTTTTGCGGGAAGATTTTGTTACATTTTGTAAAATGGGAGCAAATGGTCCCCCCGAAACCCTCCTCTTTTTTTGTTGCTTTTTTAAACCCCTCTCTCTCTCAGATTCTGTACTTTTATTTGTTGATGGAAAAAATGGTGCCATTCGTGGTGTATGTGTGTGCAACGTTTTTTTTCTTTCTTTCTCCGTCTCTCTCTTTTTGTACTGAACCACCGTGGAACCACTACAGGATAAAATAAAAAAAGACGGACCAATTGGCAATACTTCAGTCACTTCTCCTTCATCTCACCGGCACTGGGCTTTCGCCTGCCACTTCCCCGCTGAGAGGAGGTGGGAGGAGGAGGAGGAGAGAGGTAGGAGGAGGAGAGGAGGAGGAGGAGGAGATGGGGGGACTTCGCTTCACATCAAATCAGATTTAAAAAACAAAACACACAAAAAAGCACCTTTGGACCTTTTCTCTTCTTTTTTTTTACTGTGCATAAGTGAAGTCAAGTGCTATTATTATTATATTATTATTATATTATTATTAATATTGTACCCACTCTGTCTGGAACTCTTTTTTGCTAAAAAAAAGAGAAACTACACAAGAAAGGAAAAAAAGAAACGTAAGCCAATCTGCACTTCTTGTTCCGACGAACATGCTTGTATGACTGTCGTGGGTCTTTGTTTATACCGATAAGGAACAAAACAACATGAAAACAAACAAAAAAAAATCAAGAAACTTTCAAAATGGTGGCAAAGCGCAGAAGGATTCAACGGTAACGATCACACAACACACAATCTAGACAGTGAAAATAACACAATCCAGAATCATGCTGCCTGAATCATACTTTAATCTCTTTTCCTCCGTTTCTCCTTCACTTCGTCTTCTACCTGTCATTCTTTCTTTTTCTATCTCTTTCGTTTCTTTCATCGTTGATTGTTCTCAATGTCTATCTCTCTTTGTCATCCTGCACACCATCTACACACCTGTAATAAACAAAAACAAAACAAAAAAAGAGAAATAGCCTTTTATTCAATACATTACATGTTGGCTTGGTAGGCTTAGTTAAAACTAGTTCCATTCCAACAGAAAAGAATAATAGTAAAAACAAAATATGAGCTTCTTTATGTATTGCTTCTGCCGCTGTAGTGTCCTGGTCAGATTTAAGATGATAAGACTACATATATCTGAAATACTGTATTTACAAATGCAAACCAGGGCTGGCCTCAACAAAAGCTCAATATAATAGGGTGGGGGGGGGGGATCTCAACTCCGTCCAACTATGGGGGGGATTTCTTATTCAAATGCTTGTTTCTTCGCTTAAAGCAGGGGTGTCAAACTCAATGTCATCCTGGGTCCACATCAGCATTATGGGTTGCATCACAAAGGGCCGTTGTAATTTAAGACTAATAAAAGACATATATATACATTTTAGAATATATAAGAAATAACGATTATATTACATAATTGCCTCTGCATTGGATTATTATCGGATAGGTTAATAACTTCATAATTAACTACGTCTGAAAGCAGAAGTCTAGGGCAAATAATTGCAAGTCTCTTCAGTGAGAATCTCGCTATGATTTGAAAAGAAAAGCCACATTCTAAAAAAATTTTTTTTTTTAAAAAGTGACATTTTGAAAAAGAAATCTATTTATGAGAAAAAGGCTAATTCTAAGAAAAAAGGCATATTTTGACAAAAAAAAAGTCAAATTCTTAGAAAAAGTCAAATTTGAGATGCATTGTGGGACATGTCGTTTATGGGCAACGTGCTTCTGTAAAGTAGCATGTTACAGTATAATAAACATATTATATTCTTTGCAAGCTCTTGTGGGGCCACATAAAATGAAGTCGCGGGCCGGATTTGGCCCCCGAGCCTTGAGTTTGACACCCCTGGCTTAAAGTCTTCATAGTTGTTTCGACTGTTAGCACTGAAGCGCTCAGCTGCACGTCCTTCTGTAAAAACCCTAAAAAGAAAGCAGCGCTGCAAAGAGAGGCTATTGATGGACACAGCATTAGAACAATTCCAAGAAACTTTTATTTTTGCAAGTGTATAGTTTTAAGCATATGTTTTTGATGATTGATTTAATGTATTTGTTTTGAGGAGTTCACAAAATACTGTGGGTTTACTGTTTGAAAAGGAAAGAGCCGAGCACACTAGTAACTTATAGAAAACTGTTTTGGTCTTCCTGAAACTTTAATGACAGGAGTCAAAAAGGATTCAATGTTTGAACTAACTGTCCTTTTAGCAACCAAGCTAACTCTCTTTAGAAGTGTACATTATCCTGGTTAGTTAGCGTGTTACAACCAAACGTACTCTCTAGAATGTGTACATGTTCCTGGTTAGCTAGCGTGTTACAACCAAGCTAACTCTATTTAGAAGTGTACATTATCCTGGTTAGTTAGCGTGTTACAACCAAACGTACTCTCTAGAATGTGTACATGTTCCTGGTTAGCTAGCGTGTTACAACCAAGCTAACCCACTTGAACACTACGTACGTTCCCGTTAGCTTGCATGTTAGCAGCCAAGCTAACTCTCTTGAGAACTGTGTACATTCCTGGTTAGCTAGCGTTTTAGCAACCAAGATAACTATTTTTGGCAGTTAGCGAAGCTCCATGCTACAGATGTGTTTTAGGATCAGGCAGACAAACTGAAGCCTGTTTCCTGGCGACGGCTTGAGGCATCAAATGTCTGGTCATAGTTCTGGATGAACTTTTTCAGGAATAAAATTAACTCTCCTGGTTTAGGTGTTGGAGACAAAATAGTCCGACTAGTGTGCTCTAATCCTTCTTCTTTTTATTTAAAAATAGCTCATGTTGAAGTTCATGTGTTTGATCCGCCTGGTTTCCGAAAAAAAGACTTTAGAAACATGATATTGTCCATAACTTGATAATAAAAGTGAGACCCAACCTTTTCGGTATAGCCTGAACCCTTATTTGATTTAATGTGGATTGGAACCTTTTTTTACATCCTCAAACTCCACTTTGATTGATCTAAAGGCTTTCTTGTTGTTCATTCTCTTTTTAACTCTAAAATGTTATAGCTAAAATCAAGTTAATGAAGACTTCCGAAGATTTGAATTCCTGAACAACGTCCTTGAGTTTTTCTCAACTGTAACGTGTGGTAGTCCTGATCCATCCTTAATTGCCAATTCAGGAGACTTAATCCGGCCTCGCTTTGTAGCTGTCAAATAAGAAGCCTGGAGATGTTTAAAGCTTGAGTTCATCAAACATTACTGTAACAAAATACTCTCAGTATTGTAGATAACTCTGTCATTTAACCAAAAAGTGTTTGGGCTAAAACCCAACATTTTTGAAAATGCAAATCCACATGCTGTAGCAGTGTCAATCATGGAAAGGCATTCTAAACAATAATAAGTATTTTAGTATCTTGTGGATAGTTTTTGATTTCTTTCTTTTTGGGAAACCAGCTGCATTAAATGTCTTTTTAAGGGGAGTTAAGGCCAGCCCTGCATCATAACTGAGGTTGTGCTTCTTCTACTACCGCTACTATCAAACAACCAGCCTTGGGCACACAAACAGACCTGAACACTGTTTCAAATCCTCCCTTCAGAACTCAAGGTGCATTTGATTTCTATCTTCATATACCAGCATTTTCAAAAGTCAGAACCTAAGGTAGAGCACCAGCTTGATTCGTTTATGTCACAAAAAAACTTCTGTAAATCAACTTGTGGCCCAAAATTAGACTTCTTTTCCTCAGTTTGGGCGACAAGTCTTGAGCTTCTTTGTTGTTTTGTAACTTGTAATAACAAATATAGCCATCATTATTTCTTTTTATGTGAATTTGAAAAGTATTCAAGCTCTGTTTCTGTTGCCGAGGTCAGCAAAACAACCTGTTGATGTCTGCTGTATTTCAATAAAACACAGCCTTGTTCAAAGGTTACACCTCTTTACCTTGTTATTTCTGTATTTGTGTGTCTAATTGACCCATTACATTATTTGTATTTTACAATTTACCACAAATGTACCAGCATTAAACAAACATTACACCATAGCACACCATTTAACTCCAATAATTGATATTGTTTTATGTTTTTTGACAAACTTCCTCTTATGATAACCTCAGACTGCATTAACACTAGAAAACACTAGTTACTTCCGATCTCTGATCAGATGAGTTCCAAACTCATCTGATCAGAGATCGGAAGTGTCTGTCTTCAGAGAATTTTCTCTCAGCGTTATTGGAACAAATGTTTGGAACTAACTCCTATCTAACTTTCCAAATGTAATTGCCACTTTATGCCTAACTGGTATCTGAGCCATTCCATCAACGAGTCAACATAATCAACAATTCTGACAATCAGAAAATTGTTTCAATATCTCTGGTGGGCGCTGAGCAGCTGCAGCAGAGCAGGTGCATAACAAGAAGTTTATTAATTTAGTAAAGTTAGATAAGGACTAAACCTAGCAGGAAAGCTAATGCTGTTTGCAGTCTGTGGCTGTTCCCTGAATATTCCCTTGATTTTGTTTGTTTTTAAGGTATAACAAAACAAAAAACTGATCAAAATCTGCAAAAACTTCACATGCTGTAGGGATGAGGGTGTGATGGCCAAACATAAAGGATTTTAGACAGGAGAGTGTTCTGTGTTTCCTGTGACCAAGTTGTTTTGCTGTTAAAACAACTGAGAACATTATCAGAAAGAAAACAAGTTCTCCTCTAAGTTTAATTGTGAATGCATGGTTGTATGAGCAAGCTTGGGGAGTATTGGATTACATGTAACGGGATTCCGTAATCAGGACACAAACACAGAAGCTAACTGTCTTGGTTTACAGAAAATATGAGTTAAAAAACACTATTTTCATGTGGTGTCCACACATATGCAGGGTCTCAAGGCTTGTTACAAACCATATGTTTCTTTTGAATCAACGTGTTCTTGCTCATAGCGATTGTGAAAAGTTTCCCCAGCCTAAATATTCTCTGTATGAATTTAAATGTAAATGATTGATCATATGCAGGATTATTTATACATGCGCTGAATTTATTTGAATGTACTTCACTTTCTGCACAATTATATGGACTGCATCGAAACATATAGATGAGATGGAGAGATAAAGGTATTCTGTTAAATGAATGCAAAACTAGGGTGCTTTATTGTGAAACAAAAGTGATGCTCTTCTCCCTTTTGGTTTCAGATGTTCTCTCTAAGTAGAGCTCAGAACAAGTGATTTACAGAGCAGATATGAGGATGCAGTAGACAAAAGCTTTCACTTCAGTTGGATTTCAGCAGACAGGCACAAGAATTATATTGATCTTCTCGAATAATTCATCAAAACAATTAAGAAACACGGTTCAGTCCATGCCTGGTGTGATCATTCTTTTGAGGGATTTCACAACAAGAAGAACAAGAAGTTCTGCCAGACTATTGTCAGAAAAACAACGCACCAAACTGAGGTGGGAACACATGGGGGAAAGAGGAGTCCAAATGTGTAACTGCTATGAACCAATCACAGATTTAACTCGGGGCAACTTGTGTAAACCAAACCGAAAAGCAAACGGATTTGGGGATGTGAGATGAATGCTCCGACTTCAAAGATCTCTCCTGATGATAAACACCACTTCAGTTACAAAAACGTGAGGCCTTGAAACTGTTGACGTCAGATGCAACAGTGGAAGATGAGGGGGGGCGTTTCCAGCCTGTTAAACACTTCCAGCCCGCTCATTCCAGGCACGCCGTAATATCTGGTCGGTACTCTCAAAGGATATCACGGCGCTGGTGTTAATTTAAGATAAGCTCTGTCTTTGGAATCACAATGAGAATGAAGGGGGCAGTAAGATTTTTTTTATTTTTTTTAAATGAATCAGAATAAAGGTGAGGAATCACATGATAGCAGCGCAGGGTGGATAGAAAGCTGTCGTTCCCTCAGAGCGCTCGGTGTGTGTGTGTGTGTGTGTGTGTGTGTGTGTGTGTGTGTGCGTGCGTGCGTGCGTGCGTGCGTCTAAATATTCATGTTGAGAGTTTGGGCTTTCCGCTCGTGTCTGTTTCGAATATTTTTGGGTGTATGCTTAAGCCCCGTGGGAAATCAGGTAAATACGGGTTCTCTACTTGAAACACAGATTCTTTCTGCTTCCCAGCGGTAAGCTTGAAATTCAAGCCTTGATAAAATCTGTATTGCGTCATGTAAAGAGAGTTGTTCTTATTATATATCATATCTTTTATACATGAGAAAATAAGCTCTTTTTTTCTTTTGCACTCAGCTTAACAAGTATGCTTACTATTGTTTGTTTACATTTGCTTTTGACATATTGATGAAGGACATTTAAAAGAGTAATTGAAAACGACACAAAATGATGTAGATATGTTATATTTCGAGCACAGAAATGTTTTGTTGTAAGTGTCCATCATTTCCAAATAATTTTCCCATATTTTTCCAATACGTTTTCTGGAAATAACTTTGGTGCTAATTAAAGACAGCAATCAATTCATACTCTTCAGCAAACCATGCAGGAGACATATTGTGTTTCCCATACATTG